>NC_089325.1:8467358-8722358 GCF_036669915.1 Pocillopora verrucosa
GAAATAGAGAGGAAAACCCTAACAAGGAGGGTCAGGCTAGTATCTGAGAAAGGATACAACTACTGCTCCCTTTGGCAAGTCTGCAAGCTTTGCTCCTGGACTGGTCAAACCTCTGCACATAACATTTGCACCACTTAGTAGAAATTTGATTGCTCCTTTGTCAACTTGTTGACAAGGTAAAATGACTGGATCTAGGAAAAAAAAGATATCATAAGTTAAGTTTCTTTAGGCAAGGAAGAAAAAATTATAAAATTACAGGATTTAAAATGTGACAATAAAGTATTTGATTCTTTTTTCTTCAAACCACTTGCTATATACTTTGATAGCACATCTTCTGGCAGAAATACAGAAACTATGGAGTGAAATAAACTATGTGAAATATCTAGTATTCTTTATTTATTTCAAACTCCACACTTTCAGAAAATTAGACAAGAAAGAAACTTTCAGGGCTCCAAACCCAACCTTTTTATATGGCCAGTTGACAACCCAGTAAAACAACAACAGCAACAACAAGACCAGCACTGGTAATTTTCCTCTACATAAATGTATGTATGTATAATTATATTTATATAATTAAAAAAAGCTGTTCACCCAATATTAAACCTAAAATTAAATTTTTTAGTAAGCAACTTACATTTGTGTAAGAGTCTAAGAGATGGTAAGTAATCTCCTTCTCTTTGTCTGAAGAAAAGAATCTCTTGGTTGACAGATAATATTTCTATATGCTCATGACTATAAAAAAAAAATACACAGTGTTAGAAATGTGACAAGTGATTTAATTCAGTTTGCTATATACTTATAACACAGGTATATTTTTCAATCAATAATTATTTATCAAGTGACTGAATACAGAGTGATTAAAAAATCTCCAACAACAGTGATGCCAACTAACCCTTTCACCCCTAAGAGTGACTAACAACTAATTTCTCCCCCAATATCTTCCCTGTATCACACATGAAGGTCACAAGAATAAGGGAAATGATCACCAACTGAAGTAGCTCTTGATTGTTTAACAAATTCTCCTTGTCAGCACCTTAAGAAATGTAGGATGAACAGTATGGAGAATATACATACTGATATTAGGGTGTAAAAGGTTAAATGTTTTGAAATTTCTTTTGGGAATATGAGCAAGGCATTCCTAATTGGCCTGTTATCAGATACTTGCAACTATCATGTGATTGTCAAGAAATCATCTTTTAAAAAAATTTTTAAAAAAATAGTTAACAGACTGTTCTTGAATAATCCTAACAAATAAATGTATTTGACTCACCATTTCACAAGAACTAGGGGCTCCTTTTTTGGAAATATTTGCGCTATGTAATCATCAATAGGAGGGAATTGATCCACCAATTTGGTTTTTATCCCACGCTGGACAGATGACTTAACTTGACTTACCCCTGATACAGACTCTCTTGCCTGAAATCTTTCAAAGAAAATTTCAATTTTGTTGACAAATAATGCTATATAAAGATTATTAGAGAATCGAATTGTCTTTAATACATTTCGGGACCAAGAATAATGAGGGAAAAATTAAAATAAAAGCAAAATCTAAAACAGCCAGAATTTTGGAGGTATTTGCATCTTCGATGGAGGATAGGTCTACCCGAAATCTCCCGATGATAAGTATTGCAAAGAAGAGGTTTGAAAAAAAGTTATTTTCATCCTTAAATCAGAAATCAATTCAAATCACCGGATCTATATAAAGCGCGAGATATCAACCCTCAAGCAAACCGTCGGAAACTGTAAACGCTCTAAAAAATTTCGACTTACTTCTTAAACATATTCCTGCAGATCATATACTCACATGGGCAGGCTCGCTTTTCTCAATAATTTTCAGCGGTTTTCTTTCCAAAACAAATGCGCGAACCGCCTGTGATCTACAGCGATTACAACGATCAGCTGTTGCATTATTAAAAGTGAGTTGATTTATGTAGCCTTCACGTTGAGTGCCAAAACATCCAAATCATGGCGACAAGTCGGGAGACCAGGAGTAATCCAGTTCCCAAATTTGCCACAGGAGAAAAAGTCCTCTGCTACGAGCCTGATCCTAACAAGGCCCGAGTGCTATATGAGTCAAAGGTTTGTTTATTTAGAACCATTTGTAGATAAATTTGTCGATAACTGTTAGTGAAATGGAACCAAGAAAACTCAGCTGAGAAACTCTGGCGTGACACTAGCAGTCTGACATCAACACGCTTAGCTAGTGCCGAAGTGGCGTGTTTTTATCCTGCTTATTGTCCGCGGTTTTGCGGATAATCATCAAAATTCTTGAATCAGAGGTATAGAGGTTTCGAGTTAATCTGCTTTACTTGTATATGATTTCATTTTCATGTACTGCGCTTTTAAGCTGTACAAAACCCACAACTAGATTAAAAGTTTAAATTTTCTACCCTCCACGGGTAATGTGAACGTTAAAAGTAGAGTGGCATCCTTCACTTAAAAATCTCTTCACCGTCGCCTCTCTGATGTATCCAGGTATTTCATATAATTGCTTGTTATAAAAAGCGTCCGAGTGGAATTTAATCGTTCTAATTCAATTAATTTGCGGTTACTAAATGATCTTTGTTGATGTAATGTCACTTTTAACCAGGTTCTAGAAGTTGATATCACCAAAGATGACAAAGGAAAAAGGGTTCCAGAATATTTCATTCATTTTAATGGTTGGAACAGGAGGTAACTCAATCTATACTGTAGATATAACATTTTATTACCAAATAGTGATCAATGCAAAGAAGGAAGGTATGCATCATGAGGATCAAGTAATGATATTGTTTCTAAATAAAAATTGTCACAGCTAATGAACTATAAAAATGATTGCTTTGCCAGGATACTGACTCTCCTATTTAAGTTAATCTATATTAAAAGAATGTATATAAACAATTGTTATTTTATCAGCTGGGATCGCTGGGTGGTGGAAGATCAAGTTCTGAAAGATACAGAAAACAACAGATCACTTATGAGCAGACTCCACGAGCAAGCACTGAAGTATGTTGTTAAAAATACAAATAAAAGTGAATTTCAGGAAGTAAAGAATTTATAATCAAATTCAGTGGAGTCTTAAGTGCTCAGTTCAACATATTTTCAAAATTTTCATGGCTAGAACAAGGATGAAAAAGAAGAGGAGGTTTCTTCAAGGTTCAGAAAGCAAGGACTCTGATGATGCTGGCAAATCTGAAAGGAAATCCATTTCAGAAGTGGTTAGTCTGTCTCCAGTTTGTTTGTTTGTTTTTATGGTTTGTTGTTGTTTTTTAATTGTTGCTGTTTTCTTTGTTTATTTTTTGTGGTTTTTGTTTCAAATCCAAGAATGTAATGTACCTCATGTGAGTTTTCCTGGCTGGTTTGATACAATTTGGGAACTCATGACAAAAAATAAATGTTTTGAAGGTGGAAAACCCAGAACTACCAAAAGTTGAAATTGAAATACCAAGTCAGTTGAAATTGAAGCTTGAAGATGACTGTTACTTTATTAAAAGAAAAAAGAAGGTAATTACAACTGAAAACTTTAATGGTTATTTCTACCACTTAAAAATCAAATACAAAGTTAAAATCATTTATGATTTTGAGGCTTGCTCTCTATCACACACTGATAGTCATTCACTGTAAGAAGTTTCTTATAACTACTAATATTTGTACACTTCCCATTGGTGACTGGGATGGTTGAAAATATCTTGTGCATCTGTCGGATTTCATGTTATTGTTTGAGAGGGTTCCCCTCATTCACAACTTCTTCAATTTGTTTTTTATCTTCTCTGACAAGAAAATTTCGGGGGGGGGGGGAGGGGTACAGACACTCTACCTCTTGAAATTTCCTACAATTCTACTTTGGTTTGCAACATTGAAACATTTTGATGTAATTTTTGTTATGGTTAGCATCATGCCACATCTTTACTCACCAACAGGTGAGTAGGTGTTTTTAAACTGATTGGCTGCCTGTGTGTTCCTAACCAGTTCAGCTTCTTATAATTCAGTCCATGGTCCAGATTTTTTCCTCTTTTGCACCATTTGTGGTAAAGCAAAAAAAAGAAAAAAAGCCAAAAAAATAAAGAAAGCTATTCACAGACCTAGGTCTGTATGGGAACACACCATACTGCCTTTTTGATATGAAGCTCCCTCCTGGTAAATAACTTACATTTTCTTCCCAGCTTGTGAAGCTTCCCAGGACACCAAATGTTGTTCAAGTTCTTCAAGATTATTTCCGGCATTATCAGGAATTTTACCCTGGACAGAGGTAAATAATGCAAATGTCCATGGCAAGTACATGCAACTACTATTCGTTTCACAGAATGAACTTGTTATTTTTAAGGTAGCTTCATAGTATTTACTCATCTTATTATTTACTAGCCATAAAATATTAGCCCAGTAATCTTCAAATCTTTGCTAACCTACAGCTCAAACTTGGTCAAAGAGGCAATGGATGGTCTCCGCATTTATTTTGATTTTACTCTTCCAACTTTGTTGCTTTACAACTTTGAACGTGAGCAATATCAAATGGTCATGAAATTCACCCCTCACCCTGAGGAAACTAAGGACAGACATCAAGAAGAATTAAATGGAAAAACACCAACAGATAATAAATATGGAATAGTTAGTTCATCCACAGAAAGCTCTCCTGTGAAGCAGGATTTTGCAAACATTGTTACAAATCAGACTGATACAAAGGAAGGAGAAGGTGTGCACTTCTAGTCCAAGTGGTTGAGGGTTAAAATGAATTTAAACTAGTTTGATTTGTGTTTTTCCTTCTTGAAGGATTCAAGCAATGTAACTGGAAAAAGAAGGAAATGTTAATCAAACTAGTTTGGAACCATTTTGACTGGAAATATATTGTAAAATACAACCTATTTATTCTCCTTGCTCATTATTACAAATTCTATCACGTTATTTCTAAGCATTTGATAATTGTTGATCAGAGGGTAATCACTGAATATCAGGTAGTAGGTAATCACATGTCCAACACTCTTCACTCAATTTAAATTTCATTGCCCTTCCCTTTAACTTTCATTTGCTTGGTCATTGGATGGCATAACCCTCCATCATTGTACAGTGAGGAAGCACAATGCAAGCAAACATTACAAGGCACTGTTTGTCCATTATCCCACCCCACCCCCTCACATGTGTTTTTTGTACACCCATGATTCTTAATTTGTTTGCACTCTAGACAATAACTCATTAGAAATTGGAACATACTAAACACTAGTACACAATTACTAAATAATTTTTTTTTCAAAAATGATAAAGGGAATTTTTGGTATTTTTACATTTTAATTTTTGAAATAAATTGTAACTGTAAAGTAGCTGTGGTTGTTGTCAATCACGTTTTGAACTGGATTGAGTTGGACTAACAAAGAACTTAGTTGAGCTTTTGTGATCTATCAGGAAAGCGTGGCCACTTATGCATCAGTAAACCTGGGTAGCAGAAATCAAGAAGATTTATATGTTGCTTGTTACTTTCTTTCCCTTAGCCAAACAAGAAAGACTTCTACGTCGACGTACGCCCAGAAATTCACCGGCAAATGTTGAGGCTTCCCAGTCTGCAACAGTGTCATCCACTTCATCGAGTCCAGAATGCAATGCTTCCGCACCAAAACGGGTCAGTTATCTTTGTTCCTTACTGCGATTGCCTCCTATGTCAACTTCCAGTCCACTGGACCATGGAATTTTTGAAGCTTGACCGAGCGTAAGGAAACTAAGAAGCTGAATCAAATGAAACAGTATAGTATCCACCAAAACAACCCACCTCTTTTGGAGATATGACGAATAACTTCCTTGAGCAAATAAAACAAGCGATAGCCTCAGTGACGCTTTAAATGACTGAAAATATCAATGAGGTACCCATCGAGTGTTATTGTTTTTATTCCTCAGAAAGCAGTGGAGATAGAGGATTGTTCGTCTCAAATTACAGCAGCAACATTTCCAAGTTTACCCATTCCCTGCTCGCTGAGTGTTTCTACCCACACGATGCCTTCACAGGTCTACGGACCTGAGCATTTATTAAGATTATTCGGTAAGTTATTAAGATATTTAACCAGAAAAAATAATTGTATAACGCTTAAATCGCCATTTTCCTCTTTCGGATTATGTTGAGATTTTTATGCTCGGAGAGCCAGAATTTTTCTTGGAGGACCGATCAAATCCGATGACTACTAATATTTCCCAGGGAGTTCAGAAATTTTTAGAAGGCGGCCGGAGGAGTTATGCCACAATTTTGTGATTTTTGCTCTCCCTTCGATATAGTTATGAAATCCTCATTGTTGTGATGTAAGGGAAACCATGGTGAATGTCGCAAATTCCAACAAAACGTAGACATTTTTCATGAGCATTGAAAACTTTCATATTTTCCCGTGTAGTCAAACTGCCTGGCTTGTTAGCAAGAACAGATATGCCCGAGAAGAATCTCGACGTACTTTTGGAGCAAATAAATACATTTCTCAGGTGGGTGCTCATGTAACTTCTCAGATCGTCCTTGCTAATTGACTAGTCATTTCATAGACCGCATACTTCCGTGGTAGTGCAAATAGATATTGAAAGAAAACAATCAATGCAGCTGAAAGAAAGATTTCTGTTTATCCCATAGGTAGACTATTCGCCATTGTTTTCTTTTTTAAATAACTGGTTGTATGATGAAATATGAAGCTGAAGGGAAATCTTGCCCGCTCTGACGAAGGGTTAACGCTTAAAAAGGCAGCTTAGAAACTCTTTACGGTGGTCAATTTACATCATCAACTCAGTTGATAAAACCAAATTATCTTATTATACTCCCTCAGTGACGCAGCACCATAGTTTCTTTAGAAACTTACCCTTACCCTTTATAAATTTGGAGAAAGTGAGGATTATGCTTTAACCATGAATAGCCTTGAAATTTACGGTTTCAGTTTCTCATTGATATCAAATCCCTTGTACGTTGGAAGCTTTAACATTTCATTCGAGGAAAGATAGTTTCATAATTTTTTTTATGTGTGTAATTGCAGGTATCTGGCGGAGAATTCTCACACCTTGTTCCCCGAGGACGTTTATTACAACTCGCTGCTGTGAGGAGGGGGCTTGAACAGCTTCTTTACATCTCTGTTGAAAACATCTAAAAGAAACATTACTTCATTTCCTCTTTTCACAAAGCTTACGATTTTCCTTTTCCATTGTTGAATCATTTCATGTGTTAAAAAATGTCATACGTTTAAATTCCTTTTGATCTGGGGTTAATCTGCATACTGCCACATAACCTGAAGCAAAACTCTACCATCTTTCTCTCCGTCGGTTGTAAATATCTTTCTCGTGTACGTTTACGCATGAATATAACAAATATTAATTTATTTCGTATCTATGCTTGAAAGGGACTATGCGCCTTTTTGTTAAGAATCCGTTCGTTTGTTAATAAAAACGCTTTTTAGTGACCAATTTGTAAGATAAACACAAGTCTTGGAGTACACTTTAATTATCTGAGTGAAATAATACGAAAATGGTCATGGACCGACACGAGTCAACCCGCAGGACCCTATTTCTTAAAAAAAATTTTAAAAAATTGCCAGCGGAATTCAAAGCTCTTGCACGAAATCGAGGCGAGTTGTTAGCAAGTCCAAGATGGCGTCCGAACCCCGACATCGCTCAAGAAAGAAAGACAGGAATAGTTTACGTTCTCCAAACGTCTAACGCAGTGAGAAATTTTTAGTATTCTTAAATGGTGCGAGTAGAGATCAGAATGACGATGTGAGGTGAGAACAAAAGACGCAAGACGGCGTTAATTTGTTAAGAACATCGATCTCCATGTATCCTTTGTGTATATAGAGACCGACTATCGTTGAGTCGTTGACCTCTGATTAAACGAGGGTTGGTCATCGGATTCATGTGATGTCACGCTCCTTGAAAGTTGATTAGAGACATCACCAGATTTAACAGACGAAAGATCGCACTAAATTCGCGAGAAGTATTTCAAGCAATACGTTCACCACTCTACATTTAGCACCAGCATAGCGCTTGAATTCGTCTTGTGTAAGACACTGCTGGTGCTGTTAGACACTACTCGCCTGCACAATTATCACGAATAACTTAAAAATGATGGTGTGGCTTTTAAAAAAGAAAATTATGTTTGTTATGCCTCTGTTGATGTAATAGCCTCGATCTCAAGCTAGACAAGTATAGAGTGCTGAAGATTGTACTTTTTGTTACTCAGATCTATGATAGTAAACGTATATTTAGTTTTTCGGTCAAATCCTCAGTAAATACGGTACAATACGTAAGCTTTTTTGCGGGAAGAGGGCAACAAAACGACTATTATATGCGGAAACGACGAGAACAGAACGCGGTCAAGTGTAGATATGACAGAATGCAAAACATGTCTCTGTGTTCAATCAGCTGTGAATACAACATTGTTTCCAAGTGCAGGTCGACAATTCAGGTGTTGAAAGTCTTTCAAAGTCAAAACGTCATTTTAGGGTCTCTTTCCTTTGTATCCACTAGTAGAGACCCTGGAAGCGAGGTTGTAATAGACATATTTGCTTCCAGCGCTGACCTGTTTACAGAAGAATTAGGATATCTGGACTTATTAGTCAGAAAATTCATCAAGCCATTTAGTTGTATATCTAAAGACATCAATTGTGTTCAAAGAAAAAGCAAATGCATCAATGCTGGACACGAACACCTCAACAAACAAGCTAGTGTAGAAACAAGAACGTGTAACCCAACCATAGCATTGCAGTCACTCCGACGGTTCCGGAAAATCTTAATTTAAAGATGTGCCTTACACCAGGAGCCCATGGTGGGCTCCTGCTTTCATTTATCAATAAGGGTCATCATCAGCCGATTAAAGTCATTAGAGAAGCGCAAACCTAGTGTCCAGATGATGACTTTAAACAAAAACGAAATGCAACCATTAAGCAGCAAAGGCTGACTTTAAAATATCCCACTCTCTCTAGGGCCACATAATAAATCCAGTTACTATAGCTACTTGCTATCTTGAGTCACTCTCCGAGGCCCTTGTGGTGTACGGAGAGATAGTAATTTAAGCTGGTTCAGGATTGTTACACATCAAATGCCACATAATGACAGCAGAAACGAGGAGTTAAAATGTGTCCGGTTTTTGTATATGATTCCAAGTTCGTGTGCGGAGATAAGACGACGATCAATAGATAGTTTATCAAAACAAGATCACTAAAAATATTTCTTTTAATTATTTCCATTTTTATGTATTCTTAACCATAAAATGAACCTCAATAACAAAAACTTCGTCGAATTACTATAACTGAAATTTGAGAATTGAATTGTTTGAAATTTGCAAAATTTTAAAAAGATCCATTGTGAGGAAGGTACTTCATGCCTAAACAAAAGCATTTGATTTTCGATTTCTGACTAAATTCCACTCTCTCTTCGTTTACCATACTTTATTTTCCCAAAAGCAAGGGTTTATACAGGTGTGAGAGCACAGTCGAACCAGTTTTCCTAGTTATGTACACACATCTCAGGCAGCTGCAAATACAAAAATCAGCTCGAGTGTAAACTGACTGTTGTTAAAAAAGCTTTCGTAAGGTCTCCGACGAACTACAGTTGTGAAGCTACTCGAAGGTATTAATCGGTCGTGTTTTAACTCTGTAAAACTAGACTAGTGCGCCACTCAAGAAAGGTAAATCACTTATCTCTCACTATCCTGGTCAACGTTTTCCCCCTCTAGTAAGATCAATGTTGTGAAAAAATATCAAAGATACTACAATTCAAACTCACTCATGGAAGGAAAGTATACAATTTTAACCTGGTTTTCCGTGAAGAGTTCTTAACGAAGAAATAGTGAGGCAGACAGGCATTGAAATAAATACAAATGAATGAGGAAAGCGAATTATCGTATATGTAACTTGAGTTTTTATGATAGATTCAGATTTTCGAAAAGAAATCTCCCAGAAGGGGTGCGGCCTAACCCTCTGTTTTTTAGGCTGGTACAGTTTGTTAGACTATCGTGTAGCAATTTGTTTTGTCGTTGTCGTGGTTGTCTTTTTCCAGAGAAGAAATCCGTTTAGTTGAGAATGCGAGCCTTAACTGTGTTGTTAGCGTTGATGGCTGTGTCAGCAACTTCTAATGCATACTACAGAGTGTGTTATTACACAAACTGGGCCCAGTATCGACCGGCGGGGGCCAAGTTCTTTCCAGAGGACATTGACCCATTCCTGTGCACACATATCATATACTCGTTCGCCAAAATCAACCAACAGAACATGATTGCCATGTATGAATGGAACGACGATAAAATGTACGTCCGATTTAACAATTTGAAAGAAAATAACCCTGAGTTGAAGACACTGTTGGCTGTTGGTGGTTGGAACCATGAGAGTGGTACTGAAAGTCCATTCTCTCGCATGGTGAGAACGATCGCCACACGAAAAGTCTTCATTGACTCTGTAAAGAGGTGAGAAACTTGTGTAAGAAATTGGAATTCAAAATCATGAATTCAGATCCTAATTCTGCCTTGTTCTTGTTTCGAGTTAGATAGGAAAGTAGTTGGCACTTGCATCTTTTCAAAGAAAAGAGAACTTCGTGATCATTAACATGTCGGTTTTATCGTGTAACAATACGGAATAGATTTATTGTGAGAAAACACGTTTATTGCGAATTTGACTATCCTCGGATGTTAAGAGTTTTGAAACACTGTATTCTTAAATTTGGAAGGAAGTAGCAAGCAACCAAAGGCGATGTTCAATTGATTGGGTCGTAGTTTCAACTGAAAAAGTAAACCTGTGCCATGCCACGGACATAGAATTTTCCTTCCTGAAGCTTCTGTTTGTTTAGATTTGTTCTCATTCTTTTCCTCGCTCTCTTTCTCCTTATTTAGTTTGTTGAGACAGTACAACTTTGATGGACTTGATCTAGACTGGGAGTATCCTGGAAATCGTGGCAACTCTCCACCTGAGGACAAACAACTCTTCACAATCCTTTGCCAAGAACTGCTCACTGCTTTTAAGAAAGAGTCAGCTGAGAGCGGAAAGCCACGACTTCTGCTAACAGCCGCCGTAGCCGCTGGTTATGCAACAATTGACAAGGCATACGAGATCAGCAAATTAGCTGGCATTTTAGACTTTATCAACCTGATGGCATACGATCTTCATGGAAGCTGGGATTCCCAGACAGGGCATCACACTGCTTTGGAGGGTCCCACAGGTGATAAACTTACAGTCTCCCACGCAGTGCAATATTGGATGGATAAGGTAATGTTTGATTTTAACAAGGAAGCATGTCATTAATCAGAGAATTAGACATCGTTTTCTGATTTAGGTTGTATTTTTTCGTGATAACTTTTAGACACTGAAATCTCAGTTACAGGATCGCTTTAGTCAGTGATTCTTCGAAGTATCGAAATCCACTGAGGTGTTGAAACTTTCTTGAAATTAACTTGTTAGTTTGTCAGTTTTTTGCAATCGAAGAGTTTCACTTTGATGCTTATTTGTTGTACATTTGTTTCCATACGATTGCTCAGGTTGTTCTGTCCTGTACTGATTTGTTCAGTCTAATTACTCGTACCTTTGCACTCTTAGACTTGTTCCTATTATTACTCAGGGTATGCCGTGTAAGAAAATCGCTCTAGGATTAGGAACTTATGGCCGAGCATTTAAGCTTGTCAATCCGAATAAGAATGGACTGGGAGCTTCGGCCAGTGGAAAGGCTACCCCAGGGAAATACACCAGAGAAGGGGGATTCCTGTCCTATTACGAGATTTGTACAATGGGTCTGACCGTGGTACAGGACAACACAGTGAAAGCCCCGTATGGATACAAAGGAGACCAGTGGGTGGGGTACGATGATGAGATGAGTTTGACACTGAAAGTGAACTCTGTCATTAAAGAAAAAAATCTGCTGGGTGCCATGTTCTGGGCGCTGGATCTGGATGATTTCAAGGGTTCTTTTTGCAAAAAAGGGAGGTAAAAATACGACGTTACTTTTTTCTTTGATTTCTTTAACAAACAAAAAAATTTCGCAGTTGTGCACTTCGAACATTTAATGTGATAAAATGTAGTCTAGTAGAATAGTTTTAACAGAAATTGTTGTGCCTTGTCTAACTCGAGAGGTTGTCGAATTGTGAATTGTGATGTTACGACTCAGCAGTTTTCTAATGTTCCAAGTTGGTACGTAAGTCAAGCTATGAAATAACTGAGCGATTTCTTTCTTCTTTTGCTTCGTCCAGAAAGCTTTGAACATGTCCCATGCTGTAAGTCAAATTGAGAGCAGTCTGTTTATTTCATTAATTATCCACTGACTTCAACCCTGTCTCACTAAGGTATCCTCTGATGAATGCCGTCAAGCAAGCATTAGGGGGAGGAGGCGGGGGAACAAGACCTCCCATCCCCTCCCCATGGCCAGAACCTAGTACCCAGCCCCCTTCTGCTGGGCCTCCTACAGGTGGACCTCCATCTGGATCTTGCCATGCTATAGGGGCGTGGCAAGGGAATGCAGGCATGGATAAATGGTGTAATGAAAACTGTGCCCGGGGAAACTGTCCAGGGGATTTGTGTGCATGTACTTAAGAAAGCAAGAGGCCTTCTATCGGACAAGAAGTATCAGACTAATCATTGTAGTAGGGGAAAAGAGAACGCCTATTAAACGTTGAAAGTGAAGGGATTTGTGTTTGTGTGGATCTGTTATTCCCAACCCGTTCAATCACTTAGTAATTGAGGTCTTAGTGACATTTTGAGAATCATCTTTAGTGATCAGTCATTGTGTATCGCCGGCGCGCAGAGGGGAGGGGGGGAGGTTGGGTGATTTTAATTGTCACGATAAAATTAACTTGATCCCGCCTTAAAGTTCAGTAATGTTTTAACCTCCCCACCCCCCTACCCCTCATCGGCAGTTAATTTGCAGTCAATTTTTTATAGTTCCCCATTTATACTCTGCTGGTGATGTCTGATCCCCCTCTGTTTTCTCTGATAACCATGTGATTCTCCCCTCTAACAAAATCTACGACCCCCTCTGCCCCCAGGCGACGAATAATAACTGTCCTCCCCTATATTTATCACGAATTTATTCAACCAGCGTCGGGTCGGTCTCTTGGAAAAAAAACCTCCGAAGTTGTGACGAAAAGTGGTGTGGTAATCAAACATTTTAACACCTGTCCGTTATCCAAGTCAGCGGCCTTTTTTTAATTCTTTTCCGTACTTTGAGAATAAAATTGCTCGATCGATAGCCTTTTGTGTGATGAATGATTTCTAACGAAATGAAATTAAACGTACCATTTCCCTAAAAATAAAGGTTCGATCGGTAATTTACCCCCAGCTGATGTTATTATGTCAAATTCCCGCCGGATTTTTAGGGATACCTCACATTTCTGATAACCTTTATTTCATGGGACGTCATTTTAATTCCTCCATGCACAAGAGTATGGTATTTTTTAGTATGATATTTCTTCCATTTGCTGGAAAACTCGTCCTGAGTTTTTGAATGATATTAATAAAAGGGGAAGTGGAGTTTATTGAAAGAAGCAAAAGGATGCAATTATGGAACTGATAAAAAATTCTTCATTCAGTTTTTTCAATCACCGACGCAAAAATAAATAAATAAGGTCTTATCGCTAAAAAACAAAAGATTATTAAAAATTAATTGAATCGAGCCTGAACCCTCAAAAGGCAGTTGTTTTGTTAAAATGCAGGTGTTGGACATGAGATTGCACTCCACAACTAATGATATTCTGCTGGTCACAATAAATTGTTATTTTCCTTAGTTTAATTTAAGGTGAGAAAATATGACCAATCAGGACAACATGAAATAATAACTAAAATGTCAGTCACATCGGATGCAGGCTAATAAAAATAAAGTGATCAATGCAAATGCATGTTGGTATACTTGTTTGTCAGGTAAAATTAGTTCCTAACTATCGAGAGGAAAACACTTCGCAGAAATTATCTCGGTTTAATCGCACCATCCATTTTTATTTCCACTTCAAGTGACCAACCACCAGTGTAGGTAACCATCTAAGTTCAGTGTAATATAAAATTTAAAAAAATCATCACTGCTTCACTGCTTCACGGGCAAAATTCAATCAAAATATTGATGTTTTATTGTGAAGAAAACAACAAAAATTTCCAACGTTACTTATTGGTAGAGCCAAAGAAACATTGTTAGTACTAGGTCAATGCTTTAATGAATCAAATTACATAGTGTCTTAATAAAAATTCGACAACTGCGTTGAGGGAAAGAAATGGAAACAACTTGTCACATCGCATTCACGTTTTATTTATCCACTTTTCTGACTGGTTTCCCAAGTTTCTGAATTTTCATTTCGCCTTTCAAGACATTTCCGACATTTCATTTCATATAATTACTGAGGCTGTGAATTAATTTATCAAACCAAACATCTTTCGTTTACAAAACTGATGAAAGAGCTCCAGGGTTTGGGAAAACTGTCATATGTGATTGAAAGGCAATCTCGGCGGACGGAAATCAAATAAAAACAGGCAAAGAGTATGGACGTTGAGTAGAAAGCATAAATTCTCTTGACAAAAAACTAACCTGGCCAGCAACGAAAATCTGAATTGAGACTAATTGGAGTGAAGGACACTCATTGAAGAGCATTCAATCACAGGGAATTTTGACGAAGGTAAGCCTGAGCTCTTGTTTTAAGATTACTGTCATTCAAGTACAGTGTCTGGTCCACTATTTTAGTTATGAGAAAGGTACGAAAACTCAAGGAGGTTTCAAACATCGGACTGAGGGTACTTGAAATACGTAAACTTTGTACAGGATGGATTCCAAGTTTTAAACGGAATTCGTTTCGAGTCTATTTGTTGAGCAGTCTAAGTTTCCTTGACGTTGAGATTTAAAACCAAACTCATTACGTGCCCGCCATAAACTGTTTTCAATCTTTTTCGATCTTCGCTAGATGTGTAACGGACTCGAAAAGTCCCCAGCAGGTTTTGAGCGCAATTAACTCGGCCAGTTTTCTAGTTCGTCAAAAATCAAATATCAAGCAGCCATTTAGTTCGTTATTCACCTCATGTGAGGTAATTTCTATATATAGGTAACCGGTCAAGTCAAGAAACGAGTACATACCAAACGAACAACGCTTCATTTTTTTGTTTGAAACGGAGAACGCTTCCCCCTTTGTTGTTAGAAACGAACCACGCTATTAGAATCGTTACTCAAATATATTCATGGTATTGTTAAAAACCAAGAAAAAGTTTCTCAAGCTTACGAAACGTCCGTGAGTAAGAAACGATCACATACCAAACGAACAATGCTGTATTCTGTAATTGGAAACGAACAACGTTTCCCTTTGTTGTTAGGAACGAACAACGCTTTAAGAATCTTCATGGTGTTGTCAGAAACAAAGAGCGCTTTAGTGATGAAAAATTTCTCAATGTTATTGCCTATTAACAGTCTAAAATTCTGATCTTTTTAGTATTTGCTTCTTTAGGCGACTTGACTTTTTTTTCGGGCGACATAACTAAAATTTCGGACAACATGACTCAGGTTTCGGGCGACATGACTTCGGGCGAGATGACTCTGGGCGACTTGACTGTAAACCCTATATATATAGACACACTAGTTTCATCTCAAGGCTAAGCTTGTATATACCCAAGAGAACCGAGAAATAATTGATTTAAATATTCTATTCCAGAGGTCTTTGTTGCTGATCAGTTAGAAGTTACATTTTCCCTTACATTTTCGTAATTCGTAAAGGGAATAATTTTTAAGGAAAAAGTTCAAGAGTTGGATGGTAATTGTAAAAGTGTAATGTCCCTAACAAGACTACTTGTTTAAGTATAGTGAGTAAAACTGATCATTTTAAATCGTGTACATGATTTTTATCATATTCTTTCGTAAACAGTCAGTTGACACCCGTCTTTTCTTTTCAATTTGCATACGTCGCTATTGGCAAAATTCAGCTCTTTAACGATATTGAACTTCAGGTAAAATTTAAAATGATTCGGCTGGAAAAAAAAAACTGGAAAGAGATCCACATTAAGATCGTCATTGAAGAAAGGCCGGGAAACTGCAACTTTTTAATAGTTTTTCATTTCCAGCTTATTTTCCATTATACTAAGGACTGACTAAAACGGAGACATTTCTCAAAGGAAAATATAATGTACTGTCAGTGGTGTATGCCTAATTGATCACTCCCCCGATGAGACTGTTTTCAGAGCCGATACAAACAAATTAGAAACACATATTGTAAATAAACATAGCGTTTAAAAATCCTAACTGACATGAGGCAGACTAGTTGGCTATATACAAAGTGCAGCCAAAAAGTTGAAATCGGTGCAAACGGGATTACAAGCCCAGAGCCTCAACCACTCGACCACATTACCCCCAATAATATCAAAGAAAACGTCTCCATAAGATACAAGATTAAGAATAAAATTCAATTCACCCATTCCTACATTGCCAATAGTTGTCAGATCAGCCTTTTCAAGGAAGAAATAATAAGTTACCATTTCATTAACCTACCAGAAAAACAAAGGATGCTCGAAAATTTTAAGGAAGAAATGAAAGTGAAACTGTTCAGATTTACTGACGTTTCCAACAAAGTTTAGCTTTTACTCCTCATTATTTGTGGATTTTTAATCTGCATTCTTTCCTAGAACAACACCTAACATATTACTTATTGAAAATTTGAAGGATAACCAAAAAAAGGGGAGCGGCTGGTTTGGCCCCGGCTAAGTTTATTAAGAACGTTTGTAAAGGAAAACTAACTGATATGAATAATTAATGAAAGGTTTAAATGATACCTGATATTTTGTTTTTTTTCCAAGAATTGTTTTGTTGTTTGATCAATGATTCCTACGTTCGGTTCAGTTTCAGCTTCACATATTAGCCATAATTGACAATCTGCCCAGTTTTACCTCTACTGTAGTTAGGTTCGTGTTCAGAATAACTCCTTTTATTTAAACGAGAAAAAGGTGAGGAAAACTTCATACGCACACGACCCCCGTAAAGTCATGACGGGGGCATTCTCAGTGCTCTTGTTTTAACCAAACATGATCTTTGACGAACATAGGTTTGAGATTACTAAATATTGTACTTGGGTGGGTTCAGTCAATAACAGAAGCAAGACTGGCGGCTTTGAAACCTTGCTTCCTAAATGCCCTCTTAAAGGTGAAGGTAAGGGTGGGGGTGGGGGTGGGGTGGGGGTCAAGGGTGGGGTTGGGGGTGGGGGTGGGGGTTAAGGGTGGGCGTGAGGGTGTGGGTGGGCGTGGGGGTGGGGGTGTGGGTTGGGGTCATTAGGAAAGTAGGGACGAACGTTGATAGCATCAAAAAGGGATCAGTCTTGATGTTTTTGGCATCATGTATGAAACATATAAATGAGTCCAGTAAATTGGAGGGGGTTTAGTTCTATTTGATGGTATTTTATCTTTTGAATTTGCTATTCCACCCTGGACAAGCACGCACCTGTATCAGCGTGGGAATTATTTTGCTAATACCAGACAACTATCTTAAGAACAAAGTTTTGGACGCCAGTGAATAAGAATGACCCTTAACGATACTCGTTCATTCCGTTGTCAATTTCCTTGATGAAGGTCTCTTCTTAAAAAGAATTCGTGGCACAAACAACATTTGATGATCGTTAAAGAGGGCGTTTTTATGGCACGAAATCTTTCCGGGCCCAACAGGACGCCTGTTGGTCGGTTCACATATGTGATTTAATTAGTAGGTTTCACTTAGGAGCCAACTCGCCGGTTGTTTAATCCATTTTTAGTACGCTCCCCCCGAGGGGATTACAACTGTTTTCATTCCTTTGTGTGGTAGAGAGATGAATATTTTATTTCTTGATATTACCAAATTCTGGGAAACCTTTGAACCTTTTAACAGATATTTTTGATAATCAAGACAGATAAACTGCACAAAGCGCACGGTCGCAAATAAAAGATAAGTTTGTTGCGTAACATAAGGAGTCAAAATCTTTCAAGCAGTTTTCTTTTTTAGCAGTTACTTGGTAACATGATGGACAAGGGCCTTGGGGAATTATCTCACCATGAACAAAACTGCCGAAATTAAATCCACTGCGCATTTCTGACATGTTTGAGTTATGGTGTAACGTGGTTGTTAACCCAAAAAGTGATCGACACCGAAATCGAAACTGGACCGAGATCGTATTCACGTGGCATATTCTGTTATTTGTTTTTCCCACGCTTGCTCAAAACAAGAACATCTTCCGCCATCCTACAACATGGCTTACAACTGATTTGCATCTCCCACACACTCTTGTCGTTGTATTGCAGTCGCAATAGGACATTAATTTAAGATTCTAAATCTTTTTTCATTTAGATTGCTTGCTCTAACTAAGAAAAAAATACCGCCTTGTATGTATCCGTGTTTGTATTCAAATTCGATCACCATGGTCAACTTTGAGCACATAAATCTCAAATAAGATTTTATGGTAGATTCACAACTCGACAGAAGAAGGATTCAGTGCTCTGCAGAAGCCACCATTTTGAGGTTATTTTGTTCGTCCGCCGTGTAAGAAACTTTCCTTCTTAAAAAATTTAAAGCCGGTTAGTTAACTTTGCAATTTCTTGCTCCGCTGGTAAATATTGATATTTTCTTTGCTACGCGGTTTTTTTTTGTTCTTAGGACCTGAACACATTGATTTTGTGACTGACTTAAAACTTTGCTTCGTTAGTGATTTTTTGCGATCACATCGTCTAGAAGGTAGTTTTAAAGTTTTATGTCAATTTATTTTTATTTTTTATTTTCATAAATACGTTATTAGAAAAGAAATCGTTAAAGACAGATCCCAACCGCAGAATCTGATTACTAAGCATAACTTTACCACCGGCAGTGGCATTGTATGACCTCAAGATTTCTTTGCGATAACCTGACCAGTTTGAATCAATATTTTCTCACTGACTCTCCTCAGTACTAACTAAGGAAAGTCGTATTTTGAATTTAAAGTATGGGGGGGAGGAAATGATATGGCTTGTTTTATGGCTGAAAAGTAAGAGTGTAAGCAATGTAGGAATACAGCAATGCAGAATGCTGTTCCCCCTCCCTCCCCCTCCAATCCCCTCCACCATCCCAACCCACTCATATTCCCAGCTGAAAAGGGAAAATCTCCATAAAGTTATAGACAGGATGTTGTAAAAGTGAATAGCCGCGACAAAACCGATTCTAAAGTAACAGACCCTCTGTTCCAATCAGACACAGGAAACAAAGAGTAGATTCACATTCCAAATCTCCGGAGACAAATATCTCATTCCATAAAATATTGTTTTCATTTGGCTTCCGGAAAGGTTTTTCAGGAAGTTTAAGGAAGCTTTCAGTCTTTAAATATAGTTATGACATTAACTAGGGTTTATTGCTTTAACTTCGATCAAACTGAGAGACCGCCCTCATTGCCCATGCGTACAAAGAGTAATGACGTACTTAATGTCTGTAGCCATCATACCAGCCATCAAAACATCAAGCAGCCGATCGATATCTATAACAGAGTTCCGCGCAATACAGGTCACCCACAGATCGAACAACACTTGGTGTAGGTGAAAGATCATACCCAGAGTAGAGAGCGGCAGTGAGAGAAACCTTTCATGTTGGTGAGTTTTTTAGAATATTCTCACCAACCTCGCTAATGTTTCATTCCTTTATTTCATTATTATTACCAATTGTCAAGGGCAATATTCTAGAAAAGGTGAGTAATATGTGACCTGCATTTTTGATCGCGAAACAAAAATTGTGGTTATTCCCGAGAAAAGGTTACAGAAACATAATTTTAAAATTGAATAATACGACACAGCAGTAAGCTTTCTTGTTCTTGCTCAGTAAACTGTGTACAGAAATCTTCATCCGCCTTCAAGAGTTCACTTTCGGCTATTTTTCAGCCGGAAAAGTAAGGAAGATAGTTATGTCCTTATACTAAATGATATATCATAATACTTTTCACTATGAAATTATGTTTCGTCTCAAAGTTTCGACAAAAACCCAAACCTTTGAGTCATCTTTGGTAGTTTCGACGTAAACCGGATAATTTTGATCAATACTCATTCAAAACCATTGTATTTCGGAAAAGTTACCTTTTTTTCTCAAAAATTTACCGTTTCAGATTTTTATCATTAGTTTGCTGATCTATTGTTTTGTGCGGTTTTCATCAATTTTTAAGAAACGAGAAAAGGAACTCAATCAAAAGATTATACAACAGCACAATATTGTCAACCAGTAATACAATGTTTGGAATATTTTATCAGTCTGTAGTATTATATTCCCGGAATGTAATATTTACCCGACGGCAGATGCAATATGAGAGAGCGTTTCGACAACTAACAGGCTAAAATCACGGATGGGAAAATACTTGACATAGCGAACCCATTTTAGAATAATAATTTGATCACGTATTTCTGGGTATCGACACAGAACTGATAAAAGTGAGAGAGATCGGAGCTGTTGTAGATAAATTAAAAAATTAGTGTAATTCCGTTTATGGTGATAAAATTGACCTAAACCTTATTTGGCATGTTTAATCAAATCTATCATGATAAGCTGAGACTTTCATTTCTGTTTTCCAAGAAAATATTTCATTCTAGGGAATATGAAACACTCTGCCGTCTTGATTAAAATAAATTGGAACTCTTCGTGCATTCTGAAGGCGGGTTTCTCTTCTTAATCTAATTAGGAATATGAATTGTAAGCAGACACCTTCACGCATTAATGTTGATGGCTGTATGCATAATTTTTATACTGACATCTTGGTTAGCAACCTGTGCAAATACCTCAGAGAAAAACCAGACATCTGATTCATCAGAAGGGTAAACAAAACACCCTTTTTCGAAATAGATAACAGGTCTTTTATTGCTGAATACTCTTTATTTCAGTTGAGTTGTTTGTAAACTTAAACAGCCGTCACTTTTCATGAAAATGATTTAAGCAAAGCTTCTCTTCTCTCTCCATCTCTCTGACTTGTCCGATCAATAATTTAAGGCGAACAAAAAAATTCATCATAAGTGCATCGTACAAGTTCTTTTAAAAATGTTTTATAGTTCATCATTGCCCGAGTCAGACGTAACGCAATCGCTTTTTTAGACCACCTGCTATTCAATAACTAATGCAGTTAAATGCCTTTCAAAAAAATGGCAAATTTCTATTATTCTTAAGTGTTTCCAAAAATAGAATAAGTTCTTCCTTTTGCAATCCTTTCCTTTCTCAACCGAAGCTCGAAATTGTTCGATGAGTAACTCACGAATTAAATCGGAGATAAGTAATGCCGTAAGAAATTGATAAAAGCTGCTTTTTAAACATAAACTGGTCGTTATGAACACAACACCGATGGGTGATTGATAAATACTTCGATTGACCATTGCATTCAAATACTTTCAATTTACTCCTGCTCCATTTCCTTCATACAACGAACTATTGCAAAAGGACTAACGCATTTATTTTATTTGTTATTCATCTAAAAACTGATACAAGTAATGAAACTGAGTCTTTTCTTTTTGCCTGAGTTTTGAGTGCATGATATAATTTCATCTTTAGCGATTAGTTATCGACTTTGTCTGCGGTTATTGCACAACAACCCATTTAGATTTAGCGACTGCATTTTAATGATATCTCAAGTAACATTATGTTTCCTCGGGCGAATGAGAACTTTTAAAAAAACCAGAATGGACAAGATATTTACCATAAAGTATATCTGAGAGGGATACATAAAGAACCTTCCTTCGGTGGGGCGAGGAGACGTTCTTTTATCACAGAATTTCATTAAAGCACTGAGGACGATATTTTATCGATGGGAAAGGCGAGGAAAAAGGATTTAAAGGCGGTTACAGAATTACTTTAGAATACACTGGCATTAACCCAATAAAAGTTACCAGTTGCTTGCTTCATAGGGACCCCATAAATCTTATTTCTATTATGAATGAAACACCGAATTTATGAAACATTGCATTTACCTAAGTGGCGATATTTAGATAAAAAACGTACAAGCCAGCCTTATTCAGAGTCAAATAAATTTACCGTCAATAATTTACGAGAACTGTGCGTGACAATATCACCACATATTTTTTTTTGATTACTAATAAGCTACAGCCGCAAATGTAAATAAAAAAAGGCTTTTTGTCTTAAATATTCAGACACAGTTTGACAACAGAACTTTCTGTCATTTCCACTTTCTTTGCATGTAAAGCAATTAGGCTCTGCTATTATAAACAAAACATGGGCTACTTTAACTCAAAAAACTCATCGCACGATTCTCTTAAATTGCTTTAAAGCTTTCCATAAGAAATTGATTAAAGCTGCTCTTTAAACACAAACTGGTCGTTATGAAAGCAACGCTGATGGATTTAACGTAATGAGGCACTGCTTTTAAAAGCAAAACATCAGCTTCTTAAAACTAAAAAAAAAAAATCCGCGCACAATTGTCTTGAATTGCATTTAAGTTTTCGATGTTGGCGTGAATATCACTCCGGTTTTAAATTATGCTGGGTCGAAAACTTGTCTTAAAAGGACAGCTGATATGGTAATCAAGTATAAATAATGATGGAATATTTCCTTGGGCGCGACGAGTGTCCATAAGTGACAAGAAACATCCTGCATATATATTAGCTGTTTTAAATTGGAGTTCATGGGGGACGAAAACAATAAGGCTCTTGGCAAAAATGTCGAGGTAATGAAGTTTGGTGACGAAACTAGCACCAATTGGTTCGAAGCGATTTAGAGATAAAAAACTTTAACGAAGCCACACCGATTCAATTGTCGTTTTTACCCGAAAAAGCTTTAAGTGTAGATGCGGCCACACACTTGATATCAAATATAAATGATTTGTGTAAACTTATATGACAGCGCAATTGGACAGGAAAGTACTCCATAATGTTACTGATATGAGCTGGTCCAACTTAGCTTTTGGTCTTTAAGACTCATTTAATCACCCGCCATCAGTGCAGCTTAGAGTGGGAAGAGAGAGCCCTCAGACAACATTTAAACAAAGAGTAATCGAGTCTTTAAACAAAGGTAAAATTTTGTCTTATTTAGTATTATAAACATTTTTTTACCCGCTGTAAAGCACATCCAACTGCTTCAGTAAAACTAATGTGATGTTACCTCGTATAGAAGCTAAGGCAAAAGGAATTGGATAAGCCTTTCATTTTACATTTATTTTTTATTCCCAACTAATCAAAGGGAAACCTTCTCTTGTGAATGAGTGGGTGAGATTAATATATCATTGACCATTCATTTTGCCGTGATTTTTTTCGCCTCTTCCAAATTCAAATTAATATCTTCAGGTAGGGTTTGGTGCGTGGCTGAGCCAAATCAAGCGTGATTAAAAATGTTTGCGAGGGAGGAGGAGTAAAGTAAAGTAGTGCTCTATGTTTTTGACCGGCAGACAAGGCTAATTTGAGTTCAAGGAAGCCCCTTTTTTTTTTTAAAGACTCGAACATAGCACGATGTCCACAACAAATGCTACGCATGCTCGCTAAAATTTCCGCGATAACAAGAGCTACCTTCACCTTAAAAGCTGTTTTAAAAACAAACATAAAAGCTTTCTTGATTGTCCTCTGCGGGCAAATAGACCACTTTGTGTTATTTTTTAGATTACGTCAAGTGTCAGTCCAATAGTTATTCGTATTTTTGTCCCATATCAGCCTAAGGAAAAAGATAGTTAGATTAGAGGGAAAGCTATTCCTTAAGCAAGATGATTTGCATGAACTGACATCTCACCAGCAGTGAGTATCTGCAGTCTGAGTTGCAAAATATGGTCATTAAAAACAAACTAAGCGGCCATGATATTATTACTGACGCTATTCTGCTCCATTATTCAATTACTGCTAAAATGTTTGCAGGAAAGTTACCTTCGGGTTACAGACAGAAAAACTAAAAAAACAACAACGCTGCCTGAAAATATTCCAGCTATCAATTACTTACCCGCTTGTGCTACTTGTTCATTTCTGCGACCAGCTTTCCGAGTCGCCTCACAGCTTGAATCACAAGCGCAAAATCTGTTGCTTTTCGGAAGAAAATCAAGCAGCCTTGGAATAAATGGAACGTACAAAGTAGGTGGAATTAAATTATTCATTTTTTCAGTATGATATGATTTCTTTGGAAAGAGGTCAAACGTCAGATCTGCCGTTTTTTGAGAACTTAATATTTCTCGTCAATCATCTTACAGATCAACTTTCAGTTGCGAATGGATTTGCTCTAACAAAATTGTTGCTTTTTTTTCGCGTGAAAAAAGGCACGAAAAATGTGGAAACAATAAATGCCATATTTAGGAACAAAAAAAACATTTGCAAAAAATGCTCTCCTTGGAAAAATTGAGATTGAAATCTCGATCTTAGTGAAGGAAGGAAGGCCGTCACGGAAAGAGTCAATCGCGTAGACAAGTAAGACAGCTGTTTTATGGACGATTTGAAAAGATCAATCAGTGAACATCAACATCGGACATGACTATTACTATCTCTTTTAAAGTTTAGCCTTTAGCTTAGACATACGTGTTTCTCAAATGATGTTGTAATCAAGAAACACTCGAATCCTGAGGCAAATTTGGCGACAAAAATTAACGATAAAAGGTTTCTTTTTTTTTAATTTACGATTATTGATATATCCCGTTTTTAGGATATCATGGTATTATTGCTATCGGCCACAGAAATTGACTGAAATAAGACTTCTCAATGTCTTATTCAGATCGTGTTAAAGACTTCAGCTGGGTGGAGATACTTAGTGCATTTTGATAACTGGTGATCAACTCGAACATTGAAATGAAGACTGAACCGATTTTGTCCAAATGGATAACGAAAAAGTACCGTGAGCTTAAGCTTAAACATGTCTTTCAAAAGACAGGTGACATTCAAACATGAAATAGTTTCTCAGGTTATCATTTATGTCTAATAATCCTGGAGTAGTAATCGTCTATCGGTGGATGGTCACGGAATCGTCCACGTAACGGTTATCTAGATTCCGTCTGATACGAAAGCTTCTTGCGGCCTGCAACTGAGTTTCCAGGACAAAACTACTTTAAGTAATTCAATGGTAGATTTCACCTTTTTTTGTTTCCTTCTACTCCGGATACTCCGCTTTCATGGCTGAGAAATAAAGATAGGATCCATGTGTAAGTCGGAGAAGTTTTTGCGAAAAGAGGTCTGATTTTATTTGAATAAAGGCGGTGAGTTTCTAAAGGAACTGCATGTGGTGCTGCGTTAAAATCATCATCAGGGCGAATGACGAAGGGATAATTATCAACTCAGTTGATAGAACTAAATTACCCAGATTTAACTCGATTCTTCTGATAGAGGGGTGAGGTCCTAAGGAAAATTTGGTGCTGCTTCGGTGGGAGAGTATAACAGGATAATTAGGTATTATAAACTGACTTGATAACGGAAATTGGCCTCCGTAAAGAATTTAAAATCTAACGTTTCGAGCGTTTGCCCTTCGAGCGACGTAGAAAGAAAGAACTGACAAGAAAGAAATGACAGAAAGAAATGACAAAGTCGCATCCAAACCAGTCGCTAGACACTTTAATCTCCCCAATCATTCTAAGCGGCATATGGCAGTTTGCGGCCTTTCTCTATACCTATAGGCAGTTCCGATAGCTGCAAAAATCTAGAACAAATATTTCTTTCAAATCGGCAATTTTAATCCCCATGGTATGGCTTTTCATTCAACTAATTTATTCTTGTTCTGTCGTCACCATATTCCCACCAATTGCGTTGCTCCATTTTCTGCATATAAACACACACACAACCCACAATTCCTCCGATCACTTTGACGAATAACTCATGCTCAAAACGTCAGCTTTTAAATTCTTCACGGTGGCCAATTTACGTTATCAACTCGGTTGATAACACTTAATTACCCTGTTGATTCGACTTAAGTTTTTTAGTAAAACGAATCACTCGAATTCATCAAATTGTAAAAATGTCCTGACTGTGAAACAACTAAAAATCCATCCCAAGTTTATTTAGTCCACTTAAGCTTAATAAAAAACATTGTGGTAGTGCTGATTTAATTAAAACTCTTTTACGAGCGCTTTGCAGCTCATTGAATCACAATAATTTCTCTCTTGGGAGATAATTGAATGTTAATCTCATAAATTAATGCAAATACGCTCCGGTTGTTTGCTTTTAGCTTTTTCATCGCGCTGTTGGCCCGCCATTTTCACTCTAAGTTACAGAAGTAAAAGCAGGACTTCGTGTTGCACAGGATAATGCGTGAGGAAAACATAACTAATCTTCCTCATAATGAGTCGAGACAAAGTCAAAACTATTCCCCAAGACACGAAGACTATGAAGATGACTGGTCACCTCGTTTCGTCGCGAAATACGACCTCCCTGGTATGTTCATGGCCTTCGTCATTGTCCTTATCAATTCACTTGTGTTCATCCTTGTAACCAAGAGGCGCTCTCTCAGAACCCCAACGAACTTTTTCCTCATCGGATTAGCGGCCAGTGATCTTCTCAACGGGTTCATCACTTTGCCATTGAGCATTACGTGCAACATTTTTCAAGAGCATGGCCCGTGTTTTGCTTCAGTTTACATCTGGATGTTCACGTCATTTCTGACCCTCTCGCACATTTTAGCGGTGACTGCCGATCGCTTTATAGCGATCATGTGTTCTTTGCGCTATCCGCTGATCATGACCAAGCGACGAAGCTACATCGCCTTGGCCTTCATCTGGCTCAGTTCACTGTTCGTCTCTCTGATGCAGTTATGGTGGCTCAGGCCACAAAGTTATGATCCCCAGGGAGAAGACCAACCGGAAGAGCAAAAAAAGGAGAAAGCTTTTTTCACTGCGTGTGTTGTGTTGTATCTCGTCATGCCAGTTCTTTTCATGGCTGTCGCCTATTTAATCATTTTGCGTGAAGTGCGTCGACAAATTCGCCGAGAGTATCAAAACATTCCTGCGGCAGCGGCCTCAATAGAGTCAGAACAGCGACTATGGAGGCGGCGCAATGGCAAAGCCGCTTTTATCTTTCTTGTGATGTTTTTCACCCATGTTGCATGCTGGTTGCCTTTCTTCCTCATAAAATTCCAAGAAATTTTTAATTCTTTTTATCTACCCGTGTGGACCCAGTACTTATTCGGATATCTTCGGTTCGCGTCCTCGACCCTTAACCCTTGTTTGTACATCTTCGGCAAGCATGACTTTCGGAAAGCATGGGAAATGCCTTGCACGTTAAGCCAGGAGAGAAACCGGGCAAAGTCAGAATTGGTCATAACGATGAACAGTCAGGTTTAGGCATCTGGAAATCCCGATTGGAGTAATCAATCTTTCTAATAGCTTGGTTTAGATAGTTAAGTTTGTTTAATCACAGCATATTACCTTTCGTAAAACAATATCTTGATATCATAAAAGATAATACAATAATGAATCACCAGTGAGAATGAGAAAGCTAAATACACTGTACACCAGTGTTAGGTAAGGCTAGCCTACCTTTCCTGTCGTGTATTCTGTACCAATCCATGCCAGAGAAGAGGTTAGTTTAGATAGTCAGATACGTTTTGGATAAAAAACATTTCTGATCATGCAGTTGGTGCGGAAATTATCGCATGCTCAGAGTTCGAGAGCAATTGTCAATAATAATTGAATTAGAAACCTGAAAACGAAATCCTTTGCGATAGGTTCTAATGAACAAACTATGATCAATTTGCTCTATCAAATACTTCTTGTACCGGTATAAGAAAGGTACATTTGTAAGCCAAAAAAATTGCATGGGGCCTGTCCGAACAAGAGGCTAAAGATGTTAGAAGATCGTGTCAAAAGTTAACTCCCCGTTTGTAATTGAAAATTGTTTTAAAGGTGATGGGTGACTTAGTCCCTAAGTAGTACAGGCCATTAGCTTGGCAGTAAATAAGTTGCGATTATTCCATGTGGAGACTCAAAAATCAGTATCTACCTTCATGTTGCTGGGTTAGATATTTGCACACAATAAAATTGGAAGGGGAGCGAGAGGTTAGAAAGTTTTTATCAGGGAAATATGTCAAAATAAACCACTAATCTCCCAAGACTTGATAACATAACAATGTATAGCCTTCAGTAGGGAAAGTTAGCTTTTTGATCATGTAAAAGGATTACATGACATGATGCGCCCCATTCCCTATGGAAGTTACATTCATAAGGGGTGGAAGCCGAATTTGAATTGCAAGTATAAATAATTTGGAGAACGAAACTAAATGTATACCAACAAAGATATTAAATGATGAACTCTGTCACTGCATAAGGAAAACTGTGATTCCTGTGATGATTTTGATTCCTTCTTGTGCGGGGAGGCAACTTGAACCGACAGTTTCATTCCTAAGTTACAGTGCAACTCTTTTTCATCGTAAAAAGCTTCCGTACTATCATCAATATATATGAAGTTGTTATTTGCGATCCGAATTAAATCAATAACTGAGAGCATGTCTCAACTTCAAGTTTTTATCATTCTACTCAGTCTAAGCTTTTAAGTAACAAAGATTCCTGACAAGTCCTTTCTGTTTGACCATCAACAATATAACATCTACATACCAGATCCCTCTCCTTTAAGGTGCTTCTTGAAATATGTTAAACATCTCCAGGGTCTCTTTCTTCCTTTTCCTTTCATTTGCTCTTCTTCCCCTCATGTCTCTGTCACACATTCATGCACATTCCGTCTAAACAATAAGGTAAAAGACACATGAAAACAAAGTGGTCTCTAAAGGTAACATTGTCTCCATCCCTGCAAATATTTCCCCAAGCTCAGTGATAGAACTACTTCACAATCACCGTCTCCTGCTGAAAGATGATATATCTTGCTGGTTTGATCAAACTCCAACACAAGGCTTTAGGTTGTAGAATGGGCAAAACCTCTCCCTATTTTGAACACAAATGGATACATTTAAGCCCTTTGATTTCGGACCATAATCTTTCGGCTCACGCACGCTTATTTAGCCCGTACAAAGGAGCGTCTTTTGAACCGCAGCATCTTGGTGTCGGTTCAAGTAATTTTATTTATTATGGGGTTCTGTAATCATAATGTATGTGTCGGACATTTGCACATGAGCAAAAAGAAGCGAAGTTTACTTAGCGACTCCTCTCAAGCTTTATAAAGGACATATAATATTCAGAGTTGGAATAAACAGACAAGAATCAACAGAAAAGAGTTATAATTTCTTTTAATGTTCAAGTCTCGAACGCAGCACGATGTTCTAGAATCTTACTGGCTGAAGCAACCGCATGAATTATTTACAGCGCACGAATCGTGCTCTGTGTGAAGTTTGAAATGGTACGTAATTTAGCTCAACTTTGACTTGTGTGTGCATCAACTTCTTATAAAATCGTATTTCAATAGATTTACATCGCCGTACTTCGTAAGAAACCGTGACGTCGGTAAAGAGTACAAGGCACTGCCTATTAGAGAGGATGTGCAGATGGGGCTTGTTTCTTGAAAATTCGTGGGAACTTTACAGACCTGGAAAAATCTTCAAAAATCTTAATCTAAGGAATAAGGAAATGAATCTTACCTCAAAATCGGTCCATATTTTTCGTCTTACTTAACAAGTCGACTTTGACTTTGAACACGGCAAACAAAACTCAGCTTTTCCGGCAGTAACGGTTAGCAACGAGATTTTCGAGAAACGGGTCTCATGTATCACACATAGCAGAGTGACGTATGAATAATTCTAGAAGTATAATTAACTGTGGGTCGCGAACTGCAGGCCTGCCTCTTAAATGCTGGAACTGATCTGCATGACTGAAGGACAGTTTTAGACAGAACAACAAGAACAGCAATGGAAAATTGATTTCATATTCATTATCCAGAAATGGCCATGTATTGAGATAAATCCAAAATCAGAAAGTTAAGGAAAGTTAATGAAACACGAACTGATGTTGGCCCTACAAATATCGATAAGACTTCATAAAATTTTAGAAAAGGAAAAAAATCCCTATTAATGCGTGAAAAACATGCGATCTAGGCAATCAACGAAGAGGCGAGTCAATGGAATCACGAGTTAGATTCCCGTACAGTGTAGGTACGGGACAATTACTGCTTCTTAATCCTTAATTATAGAGTTTCATATACTTTACAGGACATGAAAGAATCGCTGAATAAATTTTTCGGCAACCTTTGGTATTACATGGTAATTTTAAAACCATTTTACGGCAAGATAGAGATAATGTAACTCGGTGCTTTTCCAGCATTTGTGGATGGCGATGAAGTTTTTTGAGCCAAACGAAATTCGTTGCCTGGTCGCACTTTCCCTACTGGTCAAGACTTGATCAAAGCTAACCCAGTATAGGAAAACATTATGCGCTTAAGATTGACAAGTTTGTCAAACACCTGTTTGGTTCTCAGAGATAGGTGACATGGCTGGGAAATCAACACCCTCTGTTAATCCCTCGCACCTCGGCTATTAGTACCTTCCCTTCTAAACTGACAAGTTTTATACCACGGTGTATATCAACTGAATAACCTCGCTTGATTACCTAAAACTGTTCAAAGATTTCTCATCACGTTCGTGTTCAGCAATAAAGCGAAATAATTCAAGTGTCAAGATTTAGTTTCAAGACCAAGCATCTGTTTAAATGAGGTAGATAAACAGTCTTCGGAGCAAAATTCATTTAAAGTCCGCTGTTTAGTTTGATGTGCTGTTGCTCTTGTTACAGATTTAACGTCTGAACTACTTTTTGTCGTTTGCTATATGCCGGTGAAGTTTCAATTTTAAAGTCAGCTCAGCTGATTTTTAGCTGTGACCTGCAAGCGTTTAAAGTTATCTTAATTAATTTATTTATGAGTGCTCTGCGAAATCGTGTATGTTTCATCTCACACCTCCCACACACCCACACAAATCTCAGAATAGACGACATTAATCAACGCTTCAAGTGAACCCACGCTTCCCTTCCAAGTTTCAGTCCAAGGTGAGTTTTCCTCTAAATTTCTAACGTATCTATACAAAAAAGAATCTTAGCTTATACCATGATTAAGTCTATCAATCGGATGAAATCTGGTTCTTATCAAAATAACTCCAATTGCTTTTTCAGGCTTACAGGTAATGATTTTTGATTTTCAAGAAAGTTTTCAAGTACCTCATGACGTTGCAGGACCCGTTTTCCACGCAAAACTTGAGTTCAAGATGAGCGGGATAAGGTGTGCAAACTTATACAACAAGCTGAAAAAGTAACCTTTCGCACTTACTAATCCTATTTTTATAGTATTTGCTTTTCTTGTTTGTTTTTTGGTACGTTTTTCTTAGAAAAATCAATAAGCGCTCGCATAAAATGGGCTGAAATCTTTACTCTTACATCATACACCAGTTGCGTCCTAACTACTCAAAAGGGAAGTCAAAGGTACATCTTTTTTGAAAAAAGAAATAATCAACATTCGGAGTCATGAGGTTGCTATTCGCGTTATTCGTTTCGTTGCTGGCAACATTGGCCTATGCTAAATCGGTTGGTGAAGATTCCAACAGCCCCGCTACGATGGTCAAGGAGGAGAAAAATAAAGAACTCAATGACATCCTTAAGGACAATGAAGGTGATGAGGATGACGAACAAGAAGACAAAGAAGAGATGGAAGGAGAGAAGGAAGAGGAAGAAGAAAAAGAAGAAGAAGACGAGGAAGAAGGAGAAAAAGAAGAAGACGAAGAAGAAGACGAAGGAGAAGAAACAGAAGAAGAAGAAGAAGAAGAAGACGAAGGAGAAGAAGACGAAGGAGAAGAAGAAGAATACGATGCTGACGAGAACGAAAATGATGATGACGAAAATGATTTAATGGACGACGACGATTCTTCTCGAGATGAACTCTCAGATAAATAGATTGGTGGGAATTCCTTTCTTTTTACCTTCAACATGATACGTATTTAATCATGCGAAATATTTTCGTTAAAAGATTTAACAGGTAGCCCCAGACACGACATACCCTGTGATTGTGCGTAGCACTGTAAAAGGTATTAAATGAATGAAGAAACTGTTTGACTTGTTGTTCTTTGATCGGTGAGAACTGTGAATTGTTTGCTCAGTTGTTTCATCGTAATTTCATAATTTTACGTTCGTCACGGCCTTATACGCTGCCTACAGTTCAATGTTCATCACATTAAGCATTCTAAGCATACTGCTTCATTAGTTTTAATCAAATCCATGTGACTTTCCTTGTTCTTGGTCGGATCCGCTCTGTCGCAAATCTTTTCCATTTAATTTCCGATTCAATTTGTGTCGGGCAAAAGGGACCTTGGGAAAAAGTTCTACCGGTCAGCCCTTTTAGCTTCGTATAGTGAATCTTGACGCAAGGGCATAAAGAGCGGATCCTGGAACCAGCAAATAATTTTGGAACCGGTCTTGATCTCAGACTGAGAAAAATAAATTTAAAGGATTGTACAGACTCAAAGAAATCAGATCTGAGAAATGGAGTAAAAAATTCATCTGAATTCAGTTTGACGAATATCCTCGAGTCTATAGGGGTAATATGGTACTACGCGAGGAGGCTTATTCTGTAGAACTTGTTCCCAGGGTATTCGCTCTCAGACACAACTTGAAACACAGATAGGATGGACAAAACTCATGACAAAATGAGGCTGATAGGAGGAGGGGATTGTCGTAGATTTGCTGGTTTAGGCCTATGACATATAATTCTTATTTTCGTGTACGTTGACCGGCCGTAGCGTAGCTTTATGGACTAAGGAAGGCAAACGTCTTTCAGCATATCTCAGTTGGTAAAGGTTTTGCTTTCAAAAGTCAAATTTCATCATATACGTTTTCTATACGGAATTAAGTAAATATACTCCCAGAGCATTGTTCAGAGAAGACTGAAATTAAATCGGAGGTTCAACTGCCTGAAGAAGGGTTTAAAAAATGGCTTAAAAGTGTAAGGAATAGAAAGCTCCTTTGACCCTCTGTAACTGAAATATCATCCGGAAGGAAGTTGGAACCAATTTCAAAATACATCTTTTTGGGATGAAACACCTCTTGTACTTTTACACTTGAATGCTGCACGAGGCATTGTAAACATTAAGTGTTAAATTGAATGGAACACGATCTTTGATATATTCTTTTATTGTTTAGTTTCGTCTCGATCTTTTCCAAGTACCCAACGATAAAACCGAACGGGCAGCATCAGAAGTTGAACGAGCCAGTCAAATAGTGGAGCGCAGCAGGGAGAACAACATTTAGCTGAAAAACGAAGAGAGATATTTATTTCCATGAGAAATAAACTGAATCACTTAAAGCATTTTCGAATATTATTTGTTAGGTTATTTCAATTCTAGGAGCTGGCAGCTGATACTATTCAAATGGAAAAACACGCCAATCGCGTAAGTTTGGATTGGAAAAGTGTTCTTGGAATATTGGTGAAAAAGGCCTTTTTCTACCATTTTGAAATAGCTCTTGTTATTTTTTGTTATTGTCGTAATCAGCATTGACGTTAACGTTCGCAGCGAAAACCCAGCGGTGTATTTTTCGTCAAACAATGAAGCCTCTTTCAAGACGAGTCTATTGTTTTAAAATATGATCGGTTACGTATTAGCGGAGAACGTACACTTAAGATCTTCTGGCCGTCCAAAAATTCATTTCAATAAATTCCTAAAAGATGGCTGTTAAAAGTTTATATGTTTGATAAAACACAATTTCATCATCCGTCCTTTGAACCTTTAATAAACGAGACAAAAAAAAAACAGGCGGTGTCGTTTGCTTTTATTATGGTCGGCATTTAGAATTAGTAATACGGCTTAAAAGCACCGAAAATATCAGTTCAAATTGTCAACAAACCTGGTAACAGAATAATCCAGACAAGACAAGCTATGAACGTGATAATAAACACGAACGGGAACAAGATGAATCCAAAGCAACCGCGAAAACAAGTCAGACACTTAGCACCGAAGCCTTTTTTCTCAGGTTTACACTTGTCAATGGAATCATCTTCTTCACCCGATTCTAAGTCTTTAGATCCTCCCACAAGTTGCGCTGATTCTCCATCTTTGTCTTTTCCTCCAGTTCCCATTTCAGTCTCATTCACAACACGGTATTCAACTTTCAGTTCACAAAATCAACTCAGTGTTCAAAACAAAGCGACGCTTGTCAGTCAGGAAACAGATGTTAGCACGCACATGTTGATTTCCTTCAGAATAATTCTGCAGAAAGAAATTATTCATCCCTGATAATGGACGGGAGATATTGACGATGGCAATATTTGCATTGATGAGAATATCTCATTGGATAAGTTTTTGTCAAATTTGTGAGTGTTTTTCACTTAATGGCTGTAATTTCCATTTCCTGGGCACTTATCCCATTGTCCATCCACAAGTTTGACCCACTTTCTTTTTTCATCATGGCATCTTTAAACTGCGTTGCTACGCTAGCTAATTTTTTTAAACTGAGTTTTCGGCGGTATTTCGGTTCCTAAAAGTAAAACGGAGGACGTTCAAATGGAGATATGATTTTATTGAGGTGTTTATCTCCAGTGGAAACCGGAAGGATCGCATTCAGTTTGAATGAAAATTAAAGTACAGAATCAGTGATCGAAGGGTTTAATATTAACACTTAACATGCAAATATGAACTAGACAAGTTTTACATGCAAAGTTCAGCAGGTGTAGTAAGTGCTAATAAGAAAACGTCACATTAATTCTAATCAATGGCATACGACTCACATGACAAGACCACAACCACAAAGAGAAAACTGAAAAAAGAAGCACTTTAGATTACGTTTCTAACACGACAAACTGGGTGCTTGTGGCGTGTAACAAGGATTTACCTCTCTAACATCTCGTTCTCGCCCTAACATGATAGAGGAAAGAAGTTCCCGTTTCGAACTAAACGGAACCCTCTCTGAAATAGTTTACAACATTCTTCAAACTCGTAACACAACCAAATATAACCTACCGAAAGATGTGGTGTGTTTTGTGAGTAATTGCTCTTACTGACCACGATAGAACCGGCTCCTTCGCACTAATTGAGAAAGTTATTTTCTGACCTTATGCTCTTTTTATCCTAATTTGCGTTTCAGGGAAGGACTGCAACAATGGGGAAGCAGGAGTCCTGGAAAACTTAATGTTTGCGCGTGCTCACGATAATGAGTCTGGCCCTACAAACGTCAGCTCCCATTACTGTTTTCTAGAGGAATCAGTGGGCGGGGCCGGACGGGTCTATGACAATACACTTTACTACGAGACTGAAACTTAAGCTGCTGAGAGCTGTCTCACACAAGACGAGGTAATATTTATTTCCACGTATGCATAAAATTAACAGGCAATTAGTTAGAAGAACCTATTTATTGTCTTTTCTTTCTTCAGGTGTACACTGCATTTGCGTTAATTCAACCCTGAAAACAAGGGAGCAGCAAGGTGCGATTTATTTCTGGTTAAACTCTTAAATTTATTTGCTATTGTGCTAAGTTTTCGTCTTTAAGGAAGCAGTTGTTTGGAATTCAATGTCTTTTCAAACTTGTTAACTTTTTATTCTGATTCTGCTTCAATTACTGTGCACCGTCTTTTGATCACATCACACAATTCTTCCCGTTTTATTAGAGCCTGAAAATGGTAAATATAATCAACGTTTCAGTGAGGCATCTAGAAAAGTGTTAAGAAGCAAAGTATAAAGCAAAAAGCACGAAAGATATTTTCGTAAGAACATTTTCTGACCTCTTCTCTGGAAGCCATGTCTCTAAGAGTTACAACTCCTTGCAGGAGCTCGCTTTCACCAATCACCACACAAAACGGGACTCCATTTTCTTCACAGAACTGAAACTGATTCAGCAGTTTGGGATTCTTCTTGTAGAGTAATTCAGCCTACGAAAAATGAAGAAACAAGATAAAAAGACAATATGGTTAGCTATGAATGAGAGTTCTCATGCAAGCTACTTGAAATACGGGGGAAAAAACCACGAACGTTCACAAGGGGGTCAAGAACAAAGCGAGCGATGAAAGATTCAGTCGAGTTCCAACCAAAGCTTGACATATGTTTCAGTCTTGCCTGCCCTTGGAATCTCATCAGTTGGGATTCAAAAATGTGGAAAAAAGGCCATACCAAATGAAGTATAAATGAGCTGACAGCTTTTCTGGATGGTAGACCAGTATCGTTCATTTCACTACCTTTCCACAACAAGTTAGTCGTTGAACTGATTGCAAGAGCACGCGCAGTAGTCAGTTGAAAATCCTTGCTTTTCACCAATTCAAAACACAAAAGTTTAAATATAGAAAAGTCTTGTGTTCATGCCGATCAAATTACAAAAACTCAGCTCAACAAGGTCTGCCTACTTTAAGATAATTACTATCCTTGAGAAATCTTTACCTTAATTCCTGCCTGCCACAACTGGTTGACTAGTTTTAATCGTTCAGGCAAGAGATTTTTTTGTCCCGACGCCACTAATACTTGTGTTTTAGTTGTCCGCACTTTACCTGCTGCCTGAAACACAAACCACAAGTTTGAAACACATCACAACTAATGTCAATGGAGCTCCTCAAAAGTAAATTTCCTCAGTCTTCAATAAATTCTTCACGAAAAGAAGAAGCTTCTGTGAAATCTTCAGTGAGTCAGCTATTTAAAATAACTTAGATGTGAGGGAGTCCGCCTTGAAATAACTAAGAAGCGCCTTAATTAATATTTAAATACCATTTTTACCTTAGCTTTAGCCTCAAGAATGGAAAATATTCTTTCTATTCCTATACTAACTCCAACGCAAGGCACCTGAAAAAACAAATCAACAGTAGTTACATGCGGTACGCGGTGAGATGGGACAAAAATTATGGAGCTTCATTTAACATACGCCACTTCTTAAGAGAGCACTCAGTTAAGGCTCAAAACTCGTCACTATCCTCAGAGTCGTTGAAAAACTCAATGATTAATTTCAAACTAAGTACTTTAAGTGTGAATGAGCGTAGTTGACAAGTGATAACCACTAAGGATCCGTCACGTGTAATAAGCTACTGTTTCACCTTCCTCCCTTTGGGATCAAACATTCCGACCAGGTTGTCATAGCGACCGCCACCAGCCACCGACCCAACTCCTACAGGCTCACCTAACAAAAAACACAATCATGGAATAAGACTGATTTATGACAACTACAGTGATCACTGTTTCTTGGACAGCATCAGATGACCTTTCAGGACTAAAGAAAATGGATGAAACTGTTTTGCACTATCATTGCTGATAAATAATCTTTGTCTAACATCAGCCCTGATAACATCTTTTCGTAGTAAATCTTCTTACTTTTACAATTTTGAACCTCTGATTTGTTATTAATGTTAGTGATTATGTTGTACAGTACATTAAGTTTTACCTTTAGCTGCTTTTCCTAAATCTGGTTGTTTTCCTGTTAATATTGCTTCATATATCACACCAGTGTAATAGTCCAATCCTCTGGCCAGACTCAGATCAAATGACACCTGAAATGGGAATAAATTTTTCTCAAAGAACAAAACATGACCCCTCTCTCTTTTAAGGTGTTCAAGTGAATTCTTGAGAAAATATTCCTTGCCAAGATGAAATGCATAAATATAAACAGGACTGATACAATAATGACTGCACACAGAGTAGAGGTTGCAGAAACCTATCATAATGACATGTCACTGCTCATAGAACTAACCTTATCTGTGATGTCAAACAATCCCACAAATTGGAGAAGAAGTTTCATGTCATCTAATGCAGCCTTGGCACTCTTGTTTTCACTGAGAGCTTCATCTGCTGACAGTGATTCTACTAATTCCATTCCTCCCTTAAGCTTCACATACTCTCCTATCTTGTCTGCCACACTGTGATCCAGTCCCTTCTCTCCCACCATTTCAGCCTTCACCTCTTCCCAAGGAAGCTGTGTGTAGTGAAGAAACAAAACAGTACAGATATTTAAAGGATTTTCAGTTGAGAGGAAGAAAGTGCCACATTTGAGACCAACAATCTTCATCTTTCTCTATTGAATAACCTTTTCACTCATTTTCCATTTAGCATGCTGATAAGGTCTCTGTAGCTCAGTTGATAGAGCAGAGCTTAAAATCCTTTCGAGAAATTCAGAATGTTTGACACTTTCCAACTTTTGAGACACAAGAACAAAATACTCAGCCTTTTGTTATTCATAATTAGCCACATATTTCTTTGTATAATAAATCTATTCTTTGCTTGAATTAACCCACCTTGTCCAGTTTATCAACAGCAGAACAAATTGATCGGAACTTCTCCTCAGGCACCCCACAAACAGCAAACATGCCATCAAGCAACTGACGATGATTCACCTGGAACAGTCAGAACAAAAGCACTGAGAAGCTGTTCAATAAAACCCAAGAATGGCCACATAGATTAAATTCTTAATAAAGTTTTCAACAATCAGGCAAATGCATCTCTTAGCATTAAAAACTATTAGAAGCGATACCTTGATGGTGAAGTCTCCAAGTTTTAAGTCTGTAAGTATTTCTGATACAATCTTTACACATTCTGCATCAGGAATCATAGCATCATATTGCCCAGCAATGTCAATATCCTGAAGAAATGTAACAGCCATGATGACAAAATTTTCCTAATAGTGAGTGATTTCTTAGCAGAGCAGGATAAGCTTAGATAAAACTACAAGTGATAAAGAGAGATAAACATGATGAACAGAAAGAAACCGTTTCACAAAAGGCCAGGCTTTTGCACATTGCAGCCAAGGAAAAGCCATATCTGATCTCATTGTGACAAAGATCATATCTGCCGCCTCTATTTTTCCTGTCTAACTTTGAATAGTGTAACAATTTGATAATTATGATGCTACTTACACATTGATAAAATTCCCTGTAACGTCCTCTTGTCATGGCTGGATTGTCTCTCCGATACACTTTGGCAATATGATATCTTTTCATTTTGTCAATTTTATTCATAGCAACGTATCTTGCAAATGGTACCTGAGAGCTTTATTAAGGAGCCAAAAACATTTACAACAAACCTTAAGTCAATCAAAGTGCTCCATTCTTTTGGAGCCAATTGAAACTTACCCCACTTTCAAATGCCAGCAAAGCAAATTATCATCTCCCTTGAAAACAGACTTTCCATAATTCAATTGTAAAAGATACTGTTAAGTCATATCTCAATGATAACAACTCTCCTCCTTGGTCTGCAAGATCATAAATTAGCTTGGAGTCCTCACCATATTTCCCTGTTAAGGTTTCCTATAAGGAAGACAGAATCTATTTAATTCTACAAGTAAAATCACTTCACAATGTGAATGTGATCCTTTAAATGGTGATAGTTACTCCTGAAAACATATTTATGCAAGAATCAATAGTAACTGACATGTTGACAACCAGGAAAGTCATCATCAGACTCTAATAATGACTTCACTTTGCCATTACCTTGTCTAAAAATAACCTTTCTCCATTCATTAAAGGACATTGTGGACTGCCACTCCCAGTACCAAATTATTTAATGTTGAAAAATACTGCTCCCACACAATAGAAAATACAATAACAAACATAAGTTTACAGAACCCAGTTTAAGAGCTTTTAGGCTGGCAAGACCATACATATCTCAATTAAAATGTGAAAAACTTGAAACCAAACCAGATAAACTGGATCTGGGCTGGCGAAGGAGTTTGTCCCCCAGTCACACCAGGCTTAGTGTTGGTCCTATGGTGCACCAGATATTTACAAATTTGGTGTGGGAATATACTCACAAGCTACCCACAAAATATCCAGCAAAAATACACAAGACCATTATGATCAACAGATGTTTTTATCCACACCAAGGAGAAGGATTGCACATTATCATCTAAGCCTAGTGTCAACATAGTTGCAATGCGTCACATGCTGCTGAAGGTGTAAAATAATGCAGCTCATGTGTATGTTGGACAATTTCCTGGCTCATACTGCATATCACCACACCAGAATTAGTTCACTAATATTGTAAAAGCTGAAGGAGAAGTAACCAATTTTCACAGTACACATTAGTTTGTAGTCCAACTGGTGTAGTTTTCACTGTTCAATTAGTACTAGATGAAGTATCTAATGTATGTATTAAATTATCATTATCTCATGACTGTAAGTAATCAATTGTGCAATGTAGCTTGATGTTTACATGGAAAAGTAACACAGTAAGTAAAGGTTTAACAAATTATGTAAGGATAGTCTGGCTCTCACCACTTAAAAAGATATTATTATTCTACTTTGTGAGAAGATTATTATGATACCTTCATTTCAAAGACTGGTGTATCAATCTGTTCAGCTCCATGTCTTTCAAAACAGCCAACAATTGCTTTAAATGCTTCAGCTCTAACAGCCATTTGCGTTGGTGTATAGTCACGAGTTCCCTAAAATTACAGAGACCATTTACACAGCTGACAATAGAAAACAACAACTTGGGCTAATAATTAACACTTAAAAAAGAGTAAAGCTGTCAGAGAAAAGAAATAAAGCAATAGTGATGTTTGAAAGTCTGATTCAGAGTTGATCACAGGTTAACAAACACCACAAATCCCTGCAGTACAACTTTCATCATTACTCTCCCAGACATTAACAGTCACACATGTCCACAATATGAGAACAGTTGACAATGTCTTGGTTGTCTGGGGAAAAGGCTCAACAAGTATAAGCAGTCTCTTAAGCAAAAAAAGACAATAATCTGATGTTTTGCTCAAAGAGCACTAATGTAAGAAAGCACCTCACCCATTTTGTTATTCTCAGAATTTTTTCATGCTTTTCAACTGCAATATACCTTTGGTGTCTTGAGAACAAATTTCTGACTTCCTTGCTCATTATCAATCTTCTTCTTGAGTTCCACTAATTTAGCTGTTTCTTCCTTAATCTGTTTCCAAAAAGAAAAGGGAATAGCACTTACATCAATATCTGGAAGCTTAAACTGGCTTGGAAAATACACAAGGTGGTTACCTCCATATTATAATGACATTTGTACAAGTTAAATGGAGATTTCATTTAATAATTCTTAAATAGATTTTGTTATTTAATTGTAAACTGCATGCTTTTTAATTTTTATCAACTTTTGTGTATTTTTTACTGGTCACCGACTGATATCAGTCAATCACTATTGATTGATTGACAAGTCTTAAATCAGGTTAAATAAAGTTATTATTATTATTACATCATTCTCCATAAAAACCAGAAGCCTGATTTAAAATGTCAACTATAAACCACTTGTATCATTCTGTGACTGTTAAATAAAAACATATAGGCATAGGATCATGAACATATACCTTACAGATCTAATATTTGTAGAAAGCTAAAAATTCTTGAGTGACTGAAATACTTTTGCCAGAGACAAAGTCTTGAAACTGGGTTTTTATAAAGTATCAAACTGTCACTGACCTTGCTGTCTAGACAGTAAGAACAGGAAAAGGAGGAACCTCGCAACAATTTAGGTACAATAAGAATGTTCCTCAACAATTTAAAGGACATCATCACAATGTCTGGAAACAGAAACCAAGTGTCACCAACATTCTTATAGCTTAACATGTTTGGCAAGACCTCCCTTGAAGATAATATCATTTTGTCCACTTCCTGTTTAATCCATTGCCCCATTTTTGTGTACTTCTTAAAATATCTTACAATATAGAGATTTACCAAGGCCTTCAAAAGAAATTCCAGTTATGCACACCAGCAAGAGTGTACCACAATTATTAGATGGGAAAACCAGCAAAAAACAAAGCTGCTAACAATGCTGCACTTTAAGTTGGGAGCTCTGAGAATGTACAAAATATTTTGTTCTGGTGTTCACATATACATTTATTATGAAAGAATGAATAACTCCCTGTGAGACAAAGAATAATACATAATATAGCTCCTAATATCTTGTTTAACACTAGCGTCAAGAGTTCTCATTGGATGGTATAATATTACATAAAAGGAAAGACTAAAGGATGAACTTTACTACTCAAGGGCTTACTGAAACAATTAGATTTTCAGTCATAATAAATCACACTCCAGTTTCTCATAAATGACATCACACTTAAAAAGTAAAAGAATATCAGCATGCATATGCAAGATTTCAACCAATTATCATATTATAACATGTTATAACAAAGGTGGAACCTGGGCACCAGCATCTGGATACATAAAGTATCAATACCCTCTAACACATGTACCTTCCCATGGGGCACATGGGATTTTTCATTTATTTTCTCTTATATGGGAACCCTAATACATATATATGAAAAGAAAGCCCTGAAAATTAAAAACCCTTCAGATTTAGGTGCTATTTGACAAGTGTATAGTATTTTATATGTCATAATTGTGACCCTCCACAGGATTTCAGGAAATAAGGTGAACACACGCACACAGCATGCTTGCACGCTAAAACAAAAGAACTAGCTTTTAACACATTAGCTGTGTGTTAGTTACTTGCCTCATTAACTTCAAAACCATTGTCTTGCTTCATACGGTAGAAATAAAGGAATGTGTTAAGATCTTGCTTCCACCTTTGCACAACATAACACAGTGACCATGCCAATTTTATAACAAGCCTCTTAAGGCTTAAGTTGCTATTGACTAGTGCAGGAAGCATGTTGTAGGCTCCTGACCGATTTGATACTCAATATCCAGAGCAACTTTGGTCCCTAAATTGCCAAACATAAAGGAATATCTTGACTTGTTGTCCATCATTTATCACTTGTTGTCCATCATTTAAAACTGTCTTTGAGTTCTTCCCTTCATTTTCAAATTCCCTGTTTTCTTAAAAACAGCTTGCAAAACACGAGTCGAACGAGCAACGTCCTCTACTCTTGAAATCATGCATGAACTTTTGAAGGTGGCAAGCACAAGCTTTTTAGAATAATAAGAGTGAACCTGGTATAATGCAAAGAAAATGGCTACTTCATTGAGGGTAAGCTGCATTCTTACCATGTCTCTCTGTTCTTCTAGTCTCCGAGTTAGAAAGTCTGAGAATTCATGACTTTGTGATTGCATTTTGAAACTTGAAAATGAATGGCTATGAAGTGTTTGTTAGTTTCTTTCCACGTGGAAACGTTTTGTAGTGTTAATGGCATAACTATGGAAACCAAAAGCAAGTGAATGCATGCACAGGGTCCAGAGGAGTTTGAAACTTAAAGTTTGCAAACTAAATAGCTTGTTAATAGCAGAGCTCACAGGGTTAAGCCAAAAAAATTTGATTGTATAACCGTAGAACCATACAAGGTGCTACTTTTAAAATGGGTGGTCAAATGTACTGCAGGCACACCAATGCCACAGCTTTGTCCAGTAGTCCAGTGGTCAGTGCACTGGGCTCCGAGTCGGACAACCCAGGAAAAAAAATGTGAGCTCTGCTTTTAGGCTTGGCTAAATCTATATGTTATCTTCAACTATGTTAATTTTAATTATCTTCACTTCACAGTTGCATCATACAAGGTATATACTGCAGTGCTAAAGGCTAAGAGCTCATAAGATGCAAAGATTGGCATACAGTAAATAATACCCAGCTTTGCTCGGAGAGTTTTGTTTTACGCTGGCTAACTAGCAGTCATTTATTTTAAAAATGCTGATTTGCATAGAGTGATGAACAGCAACCATGCCGATTAGGAGACATGGAGCCGGAAATGTGTTGCTAAAGGATTCACAAAGATTCGGTTCTGGGCTTATCAACTGTGTGAGGCAATAAGGATTTATATTTTACAAGACAAGAATTAAGTTTTATAAAGTAATTCATGTGTTCAAACTACGCTCCTCTGGACCTTGAGAAACACGTCATGCTCACTGAGTTCCTTGTGAAATTCCTGAGGGAAAGAGCCGTGATTTGCCGTGAATGTTTCCTTTTCTATTACAACTTTCGAATAGGACGGAAGATCTTCATCATTTTCGCTTATATTCTGTAAGTAATATACTTTACAAACACCATTATTACAATTAAGAAGCTGAAAAACACAAGTCACAAAGTAAGCTGGATTGTACAAGATAGGCTAGAGTGTTACGGAAACAAAGGAACTTAGCGTGTTAAAAACAAAATAAAAACATGAAGCGTGTTGTAGAAACAAATCTCTACCGTGTTAGCAAAATACGAACAATGGCTACGAACAAGCTTTCCAAACTCAATTGTTTTTATGCGCATAAACGCACGGTAAGTGTATCATGCCATTAGCGTGTGAGCGTGTTATAACTTGCCTTGTGCGTGCGTTCACTTGATTCCCTGAAACACTATGGAGGGTTACAGCTGTGCAATGCAACTTATTGCATCAAAACTTATAAAGAATATCCACAGGTCAAATAATATCGAGAAAGAAGAGATTTTTCATATTTTCACAGAAGTGGACAATTAACTACTTTTCCATTCTCAAATTGATCAGTAAACTGTGTGCACAAAAAAATTTCTTCCACATTTTAGCACGTAACCACGTGTATTCTCTTTGATTCATGATACCCAAGGAATCTTTGTTCTTTCATTTAGAAGAAGACGAGTTAGTCATACATTTACCTTGTTTTTAACTTCATCTGTCTGTTCTTCAAGTTTTAATTTTCTTATTTGTTCTCCTTTTTCTTTGATTGCTTCCTGAATTTCAGTCCTTGAACCTGGACTCTCTTTATACGCCATTTTTAAATTTATGGTCAGCGGATTCCTAAAACAAAGCTAGGTATCATGTAACACGCATCTATACTCCGAATTTTCCCGAAGTTGTTTGTTTTTTTCCGAGGATTAGTCGGATACATCTTGTTCTGTACACTTTAGTCAATTTTCAGTACTATACGTTTGCAGCAGAGGAGAATTTGTAATCTTGGAAATATTTACCTTGTGGGCACTGAAGGGCTCAGTGTTGCTTGATGTTTTGACTTGATATTCCGTCGCTTAGGTGACGTTGCTGTGCCACCCACTAAGCAACCACGACATTAAAACACAATTTCTCTGAAAGGATCTTCTAATTCTTGTAAATGAGCTCGCTGCAACTGATCTAGACTGTGTTGGTTAATTCACTGGAGAATGAAAATGAAGAAATTTGATGACAAGAAGTGGTTTACTGTAAGAAGGGGTTGATTGTGTTTTACCGTAGAGGAGGGTTCCTTTACTCAGTCCATTGAAGCAACTGACTCAAGAGCAACTGCAGTACATCGAGAGCACGGAGTGTTGTGATTATTGCCACTAGAGAACAACTTACGCACCTTGGATAGAACTCACAAAACTGTTCTACTTCTGTACAGAGCTTTTTGAACAGATCTTGATTCTTTATTAAAGATCACAACATTGGTAATTCTCAGACTGATCAATTTGCGGTGTGGTTTAGGGTTGGCAACAGACAGCGAGTAAACAGAAAATCGCAGTATTTTGCTCATTGAGGACCATTTCATTTTAGCCAAAGATCAGTATCACCATCATTACGGAAGTTTTTTTTTCCGTGAAGAAATTATAACCCAAGTATATGGTACTTTGTGTGGCAATTGAAAGGACATGGCTGAGTTGGATGGGAACGACAAGGACAGGATATTAGAGGGTGATGGAACTGTCCCAAAGGTTCGGGAGAAGAAGAAAAAGAAAAAGGCAAAAAATTCAAACTCTAATGATCATTTGCCATTTTCAGAGAGGCAAAATGGTGGAATTTTGCGACAGGTTTCAAGTAATAGTAACGGAGAACAACTGAAGCGCGTTCAATTGGCGCTTGAACCAGTGGCAAGTCGAGAACAATTGATTCAAATCCACGAAGAACTAAATAGTCCCCATCCCATATCACGAGCAGAAATCAACCGGGATGAAAAAGATTTGAGGAAACTTGCTTTGCATCTAGCGATGAGTAAATCAGAGGAGGGGAAAAACAGCAAATATCTACATCACGATTATGTCTTAGTTCATAGAACAGGTGATAATCGAAATCTGCACGAGAAACTGAGGAAGAAATTCGAGGCTGAACTTCATCTACAGGGGTTCAGGGTGGAACGAAAATACACTTCAAACAAGACATTTGTGATATTGCATTGTTCATTTGAGAGACTATGTGAAGAAGCGGAACATGTCTCTTTGGAAATGCCTCTTGCTGGGGTAAGCCAGTCCATCTCTATTAAACAGCCATGCTTAATAAGAATGCATTGTTTGGAAAAACGTTAGCCTTCAGCTGATTTTATGATAAGAGAAGGGGAAGTTATCACTTGTAATGAAGGCGGCTAAGATAATTAGATATCAGGTAGAGGAAGACACACAAAACTGAAATAGCAAAGTATCATTCTGTAGTCTTGATTATTATACAAAATTAAGGATGCTGCAAGTTATTAAATTTTTATCTCTTGTTTGCAGTATGTTGTTCCAGAGACATCAAGAAACAGTTTATGGAAACAATTTTGGGATAATTTTAAAACTGATGATGAAGGTATTTTTGTAACCGATTATTTAAAATTAAGGATGCCTGGTGATATTATGAATTTTTTCTGCATCTGAAAAATACTTTAAATTGAGAGATTAAATTGAAAATCAGTTTGCTTCCACTTACATTGTGATTAAAATGATGCTTGTGTCTTTCTTGCAGTTGATTTTGTCAGTGCACCATTCTGTGTTTCAAAATCTCAAATTTATGAGGGAGTAGAAAATCCAGACACATTCTTCAGACCAGCTCTTAGATCACTTTTGGTGGGTAGAAATCATCAATGCATACTTTGTAGAGTGACATGAAATTTCAAGTAATGTTTCAATTAATTTTATAAATTTATTCAATTGTATAGGTTCACCATATTTTAACAGATTTAGATGTCAGAGACAAAGAAAGCAAACGTCTTGGTCAGAATGCACAAGGTCAACCTTTATATTTTGTTCTCACATTTATAAGAAGATCCAGTGAAAATTTTATGAGCTGAAATCTGATTGATGATCCTCTTGATTGTTGTTATTCTTTATGCTGTGTTTATGATGGCCCCTCAAGCGTAAGAAACAATCTATCAATGGGCAATCAAACTGTTATTAGGTTATCAAGCTGGTTACATTGCATTTGATATTTTTTGCTGTGTTCATTTCACATCTAAAATCATTCAATGGTTGCTCAAATTGAAATTATTAGTGACAAGTGTTCTAGATGTTACAAAAAGGAAGATGAGGATGTAATTGCTTTGGGGAAAACTGTTCTATTTGCCTCAGATATATGCACTGTGCATATGGACTGTGCACTGTGTCTGTGTTTATGGTTCATGGTCTGTTTTTAGGTCTTGGGTACATGCTCATGGAAGAAGCATACACTGATGCATTCATTCTACATGAAAAGTCTGAATATGATTCTGAGTTTCCACTGGCCGATGCTGGTGATGATCATAGTTTTCCACATGGTCAGGATATTGCTGATCCTCGCAAAGCCCTGCATGACACATGGCTCAAGCATTTCAGATATCAGCCTCTCTGGAAAATAAGGAATTATTTTGGAGAAAAAATTGCCCTCTATTTTGGCTGGCTTGGTGAGTGATCTGTGGAAAAGTTTTGGGTGAATTTTGCAGAACCCTTAAATTTAATGGCACAGTGAATAACCTGATTATAAATACATTAATAATTTTGTCTTATCTTTTAATTGTTTTTTACATTTCAGGTTTGCTTACCATGTCACTTGTCATACCCATGCTACTGGGGTTGGCCATTTTTCTTTGGGGACTTAGTGTTGCGTAAGTAATTTTCCAAGTTGATCATTAATAAAAACAGTTTCATATGTTAGGTTCTTGTGTTTTATCCAAGCACCATAAGGGATGATATAACAAGTATCAAATGGTACTAATGCACACTTTGCCATAATGAGATTGCAAAAAGTTGTGTTAATACAACAATTCCTTCTGTGTCCTTGTAGTAAGCTGTAAACCAAACATGTGTTTATTTCCGCCATGAATAAACTACTTTGTGGGGAATATACAGTGTAAAACACACCCACAATTCTTGCTTAAGGAGGCAGTTTTCAGTTTACTTAACATGTATGTTTTATAATTCCGTTCTTTCTAAAGACACGTCATGTCCATGTAATCACAGAACTGTACTGCATGTATGGATTGTACATTTATCTGCAACTTTGATTCCTTGAGAGTGAGATGTAATCCTAATTATTCTCTCTTTGTGTTCCAATATTCTAGGTACATGAATGACTAACATATGAAAAATATCTTCATTTGTCCCACCTGATTGATGATCCTTATAAATTATGGTTACAAAATTTGACCAGTTGTGAAGGTTCTTTCCAAATCTTCTTTCCCTCGCAGGAAGAAAATTATTTCTGATAGCCGTTTACCTTTGACATATTGTCTTCATGGCACATGGTCTCCCCTGTTTTACCCAAAATATACTGCTTTCTTTGCCTTGCAATCTGTTGATCTCTTCCTTACTGTGTGTGCATGGCTTTGTTTAAGAGTCTTTGACTTACTCATGGTCAAACTCGAGTTGGGTAGACCTCTCTTCTTCTTTCCCTCAACTAGCACTCTTCAACTCTTTAGAGATGTACATATAACAGAATTTGGTAGGTGAGTTGTTTACTGGGGTCACCTTCTGTTTGTTTCTTTGTAGTGGATTGACATTTTCTTTTACCATGTTATTCTTCTCACCTCAAGTTAACTCATTCTTTTCTTTTGTTTTAAAGAGTTGACTTGATCTCAGAAAATCCTTTCTCAATTGTCTTTGTCAATTGTTACACTAAAGGTTAAGTTCTTAATTGAACTTTCACAAATGTTTGTTCATGCATTGTCGCTGCCTCATACTCCTTACATAGTATATCTTTCATTCTTTACATGTTATAATTGTCAAAAAGTCCTTAATAAGTACTCTTATCTGTGCTAGTGGCAGACTTTTCAACAACTTCAAAGGAATTCATTCATAGTCTCAACCCTCTAACCTCTCCTAATACTGTTAACCATTGCTCTTATAATGTTAAAAATTGCTCCAAAGTTCAAACCATTCACTGTTCATTATTAATCAACCATTTGAGGAAATTCTCCAATCACTAAATACCTGAGTCTCTTACAGTTTTGAGACTTCAAACAGCATTGGCTATTAGTGCTTTTCTTCACTCATATTGATGTAAACAAAGTTTTTTACACTGATTGATCTTGAGATATTTATGACATAATTTCTCAGTGGCTTTTTGGATAATTTCCAAGCAAATTTGCTGAAGTCAGAAATTCCTTCTATTGGTCTTCCCTCTTAAGTCTATTTGGTTAATTTTAAATGGTGTTTATTCAAATGTGGCAACCCTTCTCTCCGTTTATCCTGTATGAAACTACTATTTTTAAACTTACTTGGCTTTGGTCAGGAGGACATGCTGGGTAACAAATTGTGTAAATTAGTTTAATCAGAAGATGATCTACATGTTTCTTTATCTCTTTGTTATAGAATAAGAGATAATCCTTTAGGTGAGAAGGATGAGAATATAACATCTACCTCCACCTTAACAGCTTGGGCAAAGAATGCATTTGACAATGACGCTACACCCTTCTTTGCGTTAATAATATGCTTGTGGGGTAAGTTTCATTTTGAAAACATAATTGTAAGATAGACTTGGTTTATTTAAGTGTCAATGTTTTTAGCATCTACATGTAGGTGCCAGCTGGACATATGACAGGTAAGTAAATAAATCTCGTACAGCTATAAACGCAACGCAAACCTGATTTCTTTTTATAGAGCATTAAAGGGGTCGAAGTTGAGTCCGCAGCCATCAAGAAATAAATGAAACTGGGAAGTTTTGATGACCAAATTTCAATCCGGCACCCTAAAACCTGACACTTTGTTTGTTACTTTGTTTTTGTCTGTAAATTGTCGTATTAGTTCTGTGTTCATAGGCATGTTTCTTTTTGGCAGGTACATTCTTTTTGGAGCGATGGAAACGAACAAATGCTAGACTATCATACCAATGGGATGTTGATACGTTCGAAGAACAGGTACCCTGTATATGGAACAAGTTTTGCTCTTCCTTTCCACTGTGAACATCTTCTAACACCGTCATTATGTAATGTTTTCAGGAGCCAAATCGTCCACAGTATTATGGAACTGTCATCAAGAAGGTAAGATTTTCGCACATCTTCGTTGGGAAATTATTGCACCATGAAATTATTACGTCATGAACTCTTCTTTAATGGTAAATTTGTATGTGTTGTTGTTGCTTTTTTTTCAGGACCCAGTAACAGGAGAAGATATCTCAGTTTATCCAGCTTTAAGAAGATTTTTCAAGATGATGGGCTCATTTGGGGTCATGCTCTTTATGGTTCGTTTATGTTTTCTTCGTCTTTAATTTTGAGTGGATGTTCATTACACTTGAGGTACTTGGACATTTTTCGCCCCATATTCTGTGAATGATCTGGGTGACTTTTAACAGTGTGTTTCAAAAGTAATTTCACACAGCAACTACACCACAAAGACCTAATAGCAATTATGAAAGTCTAGACATCAATAATCTTCTTGTTCATCTGTTAACGCGAGAGCTTTGTTTGATTCCCTTTTCAGATTTGTTTGGTGTTGGCAAGTGTCGTCGCTGTGATTATTTATCGGGTCATTGCCAGAGTAGATTTGTTCCAAAGCAGAGGAGAAGCAGGCCAGCTGATAGCAAGCGTTACCTCAACATTCCTCAATACTGTTTCTATCATGATCATGGGAAAGGTTTGTATATTACAGATAAATTATCTGTTTAATTTCCTACAGTTTTGTAGCTGAGTGCACGTGTTGCATGGTAAGGGTGAGTGGTAATAGCAAAATCTTCTTCGTGTTTATTTCAGATTTATCAGAAGTTAGCAGTCTACCTTACGGACTGGGGTGAGTCTGATTTCAGTTAATACGAATGAATTCTTCAAATTCGACCGTAACTTTGTGATTCTGTAAATAAAACTTCTCTGTTTCTTTTCTTTATAGAAAATCACCGGACTCAGACTTCATATGAAGATGCGCTTATCTTAAAGTTGTTTGGATTTCAGTTCGTGAATTCATACACATCGTTGTTCTACATAGCTTTCTTTCGTCAGGTACAGCTTTGAATGGAACTTAAACACCACATATCATCATTCGTTCATTTACTAACGTAAAGGGCCACCCTTAATCTTTCTTATGTCATCAATTGTTTACCCAGGGTACCAAGGAAAGTGGCGTGATTGGTAAAGGGGAAAACTACAGTGACGAGTGCGGAGAAAACAACGACTGTATGAGTCTTTTATCGCTACAAGTCGCCATGTTAATGATCATGAAACCTCTTCCCAAACTCTTCAGTGATGTCATTAAACCGTGAGTATGATCATTGCTAAAATTTGTATGTATACTGAACATCTTTGTTGTTGAGAAGTCGATGAAAACGCGAGTGACCAAGTCGCGATTGGTTTTAATTTTGCATCTGATTAATTTAGTGAAATTTTAGAGACCAAACCGTAGAGCGAGATAGAATAAAACCCTTGTAATCCCAGAATACTTTCGACGTCCTCAATGTCAAACTGCTGGTAACCTGCTAACTTTGCCTCTGTAGTTGGTTGGTGAGCCTTTGGAGGAGAAAATGCTGTAGCAACAGGGTTTCAGTAAGCGGTGAAATCACAGTCAGTGTAGAAGATTACTTGGAGAGGGAAAGAAATAAAGCTGAACTTGGAGATTTTACACTGTCTGAATACAACGAGAAAGGTACGTCTAGTCTAGAACTCTGTTGTGTCTTATGTACTGCCATAGAATTATTTGCAAGTGAGTTGGTTTCATATTCACTAAGAAACCATGGCACATTTCCTATACGTACTCACTGAATAGTTTTAAAGTAACAAATATCAACATTTATCCTGTTGAACCACCTTATTCTATTTATCGAATTCAGTTTTCTCACGGTAATTATCGTTGATTTTATCTTCACAGTGCTACAGTACGGATTCCTCATGGTAAGGATCAAGACTCCTTTGTGAAATATCAGCTAAAGTTTTTAAATTTTTTGTTTGTGTAGATATTAATTTCAACTGCGTCATCCTTTCAGCTTTTTGCAGCAGCGTTTCCGCTGGCCCCACTGATTGCACTGTTGACCAATGCCATCGACATGAAAGTGGACGCCAGGAGGTTGCTATGGACGAACAGGCGGCCAGTAGCTTTCAGGGCAGAAGACATAGGTTAGTATAGTAGCAATCTTCCTGACTGGTTTTATACCTTTCCGTTTTCTGTGCTCTCCACTAGTTACACATTCTTTGGCTTGTTTTTTTGTTTTTTTTTTCCGTGCCATGACTAGTTCGTACTGATAGTTTCCGTGTGCTTTAAACCGGTTACGAGTATTGGTTTCAGCTTATAGTTCATCTGAGATTTGTTCTGAAATTACAACAAAACAAATCGCTTATTTTAGGACCTGTGAATTCTCTGCAACATTTCCTTTTGTCTTTTCACAAGGCACGTGGTACAGCATTCTAGAATTTCTGAACGTGGCTGGCGTGGTTACCAACTCGTTCTTGGTGGCATTTACGTCATCGTACGGTCGATCATGGGAAGGCGAGCCGTCCAAAACCAACACAACTGAAACCATATTCAACAGCACAACAAACACAACCGAACAGGTTATCATCGTCACTGAACATGTTACAGGACTAAGCAGGCTTTGGCTTATAATTGGATTTGAGGTACGACTATCATCTCTCTTCTTTTTTTGGTACCGGAGTTAGTTGGAGCAAGGTACTGATACGCTTAAACTACAAGGCTTAGGTGTGTTGAAAATTCTCACTTGAATAATTTAATTCTCTTTTCAGCATATAGTGTTTACAATTAAGTTCCTGATTGCCTACATTATACCCGACGTACCTGCCGATGTTAAGATGGCTCTGTCAAAGGTAATAGCTTTATAGTGACATAGTTGTGTCTCAAAGTTTTGATTTTTATGATATTAGTGTGAAACCGTCAAGAAATGGGTTTTTAAAGGAGATGGGCACCAATCAGATGAGAACAACCCACAAAGAATGATGCTTAGGAATGGAAAAGAAGAAATAATATTTGCATTAGTGAAATTTGTGAATTTGAAAAATCGGGTTAAATTTTCTGGGGGTGAAAACCGCGACATAGTTACTTCATTGCCTCTAACTTCTACTTCGCTTCTTCGGTGTGCTTTGTGAAAAAAAGTTCTACGTTGACAATCATTTTGTATAATGACTAAATTTTCTACTCAATTTTTCACAGGAAAAGTATCACGTGACCAACATTCTTGCTAAGGCAGGTATGCGCAAAGGGCCTGGTAACAAGCTGGCAGAATCTTTTTCGTCATACAGAAGCCGCGGGGCTGAAAGTGAACATACTTCATCATCTAACTCCACTGAAGTTCACATGACCGCCAGTGGAAAAAGACTTGAAAAGAATACCGCTGACAACGGAAAAGTGGAAGTGGTTGTGGAAAGGTCACCGGTGGAGGGTGGTATGGAGAGAAATTTCTCCTCCCCACGATCCAACCGTCTGGAACCATTACCTACAAACTATACGTCTAAACATGCAATTAGAACGTGATTTATGGCGGGGGCGGGGAGAAATAAGAAACAAGTTTAAACTCCACGTTAGGTCGTGAATCTAAATGGAGAGGAAAGAAGAAACACAACCGAACACACCTTTTGAAAACAAATACACGAAGAGAGAGAAGTAAAGAGCCAACAGTTCGATACTGTACAAGACATTGGGTGCTCCGAGAAGTAAATATATTGTATAAAATGATGAATAATTGCTTTAGTTATATTTATACAAAAGTTTCAAAAGGTCTGGGGAGGTTACCTTCCGCGCAGGAATGTTACCGAACCTTATCGTAAGCTTATTTTCGTCCAGTTCAGTTTTCTTAGGGTGGGACGGAAGCCTATTTATTTTGTTTTAGAGTATTACAGGAAACTTTTACCGTCTCAATGATTAGAAAATAGGTTAGCTTTTAAAGTTTCATACATGCGTTCATAGAACAACCACACAGTTATCGTTGTGCTTAACTAAGATATTTATATTCACTCTCTCGTGGTAAAATTAGGCTGGCAGTAAGGAAGTAAGTAACTTTATTTGTGTCAAACATGAAGTAGAACAGCCGAAGAAAAGAATCCCTTAACTATCAAGGGACACAAAGCACAAGGTATATCATTCCTTATACTACAGCATCAGTGGGGTTTAACTTCCTCTAACAAGGTTGATTAACATGGTATGTTGCTGAATTAGAATCTACATTCCTCATTTGGTTGTCTCTCCTTTTTGCTTCACGTACAGTTTTTCTTTTGATGAATGATTGACTTTAGCCGCTAGCTTTAAACTTTCATCTCATGGAAAGACTCGAACCGAAAATGATTTTTCATCCCCCTCTTCTCAGACGGAGCGCATGCGTACCGACCTGCAACTTCATCCACGGTGAGTATGACGCCCTTGCCGCGTGATCCGAGGCACAAGGATGGTTCTTCATTTAAGACCAGATATTGCGTTCTAGGGTCAGTGATTTCTGTCGTTCCCGGCTTTTCGCGGGAGTCTACGAAGCCAGGAACGAGAGTATGGTGAGTTTCAGCCTCACGCCACGAGAAATATATCACCACTATTTGGCAAGCGACATGTTTTGACTCAGCTATGAAGACAAACTCGGATATTATGTCTCGCGCCATTTCGGACAGTGAACTTGAACAGCTTGTCTTCTTTCTAAGTGAATTAGTCTACTCTTCAAATGATTGCACGAAAACTACATGCAGGATGAGCTTCGCTGGAAAGTCTCTTCACTGATTCAAAGTAAAACAGCCAATTTTCAATCCAAACTCTGGGCGTCGATGTACAAATACAATTAACAAATGTTCTTCAGGTCTCTTTGATCAAACGGAGCCCATTATTTCACTCAACTTCACCTATCACACCGGGTGATAAAAACACCAGTGGAACTGATTACAGATAAAAAGATGAAAGTCACTTACTCTCACTATCACCAAGTTCATACCAAGTGTACAAAGCAGGGTGTTACTGGTAAAACGCTCTACTGAACAATTTTAAGGCATAAAATAAACATCTTATTCATAGTTGTACATATTAACACCAACTTTTTTTTATCTTGTTACATTGATACATTCCGCTCTCACCAATTTCCCTCCAATTACGTAGTAGAGATTTAAACCGTCACTTGCGTTACGTTGCATTTTCTTTTATAAAAAGTTTTCCTTCTCCGTTCTCTACGGCAAAGTAAGGAGTAATTATAAAAACGAGTCTTGCCCTCTAAGGCATGACCGCCAAAGTTCGGGAGTAATGTTTCTCTTGTTTTATATTTAAATTGGAGAACCAGCTCCGTACTCAGTAATAAGTTGTGTGTAAACCGATGTTTATTTCAAACTTTCCAAAGAAGACGACACAAAATGTTACAACGGATTTTTTTGTCTCTAGGTCTTGAAATTTTGAGATGCTTTGCCGCACAAAGCTTGCTCCTCCTTCAAGTTCTTACATCTATATCAATTTGACGATGTAACTGGCCAATGATCAACCACTGCACTCACCACACTTATTTTTTAACTCAGGTACCATTAGCCGTTCTTCTAAAAAATTAAATTCTAGAAAGTTTTCAAGGCTTCAAAATCAGGTACGACTTAAGAAAGATTTTCGACTTTCCTTTTATAGTACCAGACAAACACTCTAGTCGGGTAACCAAGATTAGGTTACATTTTATTGGAGGGGCTGAATTCTGTAAGTGCTTTACATCGCGGAAGAGGCTGTAGTGTAGTAGAGTTCGTGACCTTTCATATTCACGTGTTCAACACGTGACATTAGGGAGGTGAAGGTAAGTCATTGGATCGAGGCTGACCTATTGCGTATTGTTGTAGTATTTCTGGTGCAGCGTTATAAGCAGTTGGAATATGTAACACAATTATTTTCTCCTTATCGAGCTCAAAATGCACGAAATCTTCTCTGTTTAGAAGGGTAGGATCGTCACCCACACCAGAATTCATATCGGTCGTTTGTGTCGTCGATAAATACAAGGAGTCTGAAGAACGTGAATCAGTCTGAGTGAAATCTTGTTTTCTGCATTCATTGGATGTTTTCCGGTAATGTGACAAAGGGTGGCTGTCACTTTCACACACGTTATTTCCCCTCTCCCAATCTTTCTTTACGTCCTCTAGTGTTTTAAGCTTGGCGCATGATCGACCATCCGTATCATCAATAGTTGTGACTTCTTTTAAAGGGATTATGTTGTCATCTTGGCGTTTGTGTACTTCACAACTCTTAGCAGTTAATTCGCCTTGTTTTGTGCTACTGTTGTCCTCCACACAACTTTCTAATGTCACAGTTCTGGCCGTTGTTCCACCTTTCGCTTGTGAGTCTTCTGGTTTGCCGAAAGGTATTGTGATTTCATCAAGAACGGATGCAAGATGCTTTAGATTCAAAATTGGTCTCCCGTTAACTTTAAAAAGCTGCAAATTTGCCATTGTCTCGTAGCCTGTTGTTAGCTCCGATGCGAGAACCTGAAAATAATCATAAAATAAACAGTATGAGGGCAAGCACTTTTTTCATGTAGCTCAGTGGTGGGAGGACTCAAATATGGAGAAAACAAATGACAGAGTGCGATAAATTCTGTGCTCGGATTGAATTATCTAACTGAATTAGAGCTTGAAGTTCCCATTCTATTTCCAAAACTTTGATTTGATGTTCAATAAACTGTCGAGGTTGCGCCACCCTCCTTACCAAGAAGATGCAAAACTCGACCCAATCGAAAAAGTGGTCCCTTGAGTTCTACCGCGCCTCAGGCAGTTTCCTTGATTAAAGTTAGAGTCCTACCTGGCTCCCTATTCTCGTTCTTCTTATTCTTATTCACCGTTGTAATTTCTTTGATTCTGGATTTACGATACTCATTTAAAAGGAGCGCCTTCTTTCATCAGTTTCATACAAAACCAAAACATAAAGATCTTCACGGATTTAGAGATCTGCGTCCTAACTGACCCTTAAAAAAAAAACGCTCTGGGTCCCATGACGTCGTCTTTCAAGCCAAAAAGGCGTGAAAATCAAGTGACCTCCCTGTTTCAGTAAAATAAAGTTACCTCTTTACTTACCTGACTGAGCAAAATGACTTCCTGTCCCGTTTGATTCAAAATACCGTATAGAACACGATCACAGAGCCTTATGGGTGCCTTTCGTGCCCAGTCTTTTCCGTACTGATGTTGCATGTAGGGCTGGGAGAGAGACACAAACACGAGGCCAGCGTACACGAGGTAACTACGGGCAGAAATGATAGTGAGAGTTTAATAGCGAAACCAGTTCTCCAGTACTCATTTATACTCCCGCTTGAGAGAGGCGCTGTTAGAGGAAAGTGTCTTGACCAAGAACACAACAGAACGTCTCAGTCAGGGCTCAAACCCAGGCCTAAATACAGAGTTCAGTTAACTTATCACCGGGCGATTTCAATGTACCCTGACACAGAAAGATAAGTTAAGCTTGTAAGGAAAGCTGGAATTCCTATTTATTACCTTGGTCTTTTGTCATACAGCTGGGTGGGTACAAGTGATGTGATGAGATCTAATGTCACTTCAACCTTCAACACTTGGCCTTGTCTTAGAATTTTCAGTTTGCAGATATCACCAATAAACATCTGTGACAATTTGTAGTCAAACAGAATACGCTCATTACCGCGAAAATGAACCTAAACAAAAACAACACCACACAAAAACGTGATTAGCCCAACTGATAAAAAACACCCAGGTGTTGCTGTGAGATAAAAACTAACAAACAGTGGAGATTTTATTTCAGTTATTTCAAAATTGATGTTTAGGTCATAACAAGGCCTAATGCTGGTAGCACATGAAAACATGGATATATCTGACTCAGCAGAACCCACCCAAGGGATTTATAATAACTTCTCTTTAGATTATGAATGTTGTATTAAGCTAACAGATGGTGAGGATGAATGAATTAAGCAGATAGTGGGTAGTATTGTGATAAGTAATGTACCACCAAATGCTTCCAACTAATTGACAAGGAATTGTGTAGCATATTAAAAAGAGAATTCATAATCAGATCTTGAATATGAAGGATCAAATCAAAATAAACCTTCTATGTTATAGCCTTGGTCCACTGGCTTTAGGAGAGGAAAATAAAAATTAATAAATAGAAGCATAAACCCTTATTGCTTGCATTGGCCATGTAGGGTTGAATTTAACCACAATTGCTTTCAACTTGGATTGATTCTGGGCCTCATAATATCCATAAACTATAAACCCTCAAGATATTAAAATCCTGTCAAGAGGCTGGCAAATGTGTTCCACGACAGGCCTACATGGTGCTGGTTTTCTCTTCTATACACTTATCTTGTGTTTTGGGCAATACATTGTTGATTATTACAGGATCTCAATAAAAGAATCTCATAAGTTATGACAAGTTACTCACTGTTCCATTGTCTGCAATCACTTCGTCATTCACTGCCATAAGGACATCTCCTCGTTTCAGCACACTGCTGCAGCTGAACAAAGGAAGGACTTTTGTAACAAGGACCCCTGTCTGTTCTGCTGACAGCTGAAAGTAATTCCGCATGTGTTCACTTTCAATTGGCTGCCATTTGATTCCCAGTCGACAGAAACCATTGTATGTGTTGCTTTTCTCAATATCTCCCAGGAAATGTTTTATTACTGTTACCTGAAAAGTTGTTATTTGTCATAAATTGAGTTTTAAATGCAACATGTTCTTTACACATTCTATTCACCACAAGGAACAAAGTAATTTGAGTAAATTAGATAGTATGAATGACTTACAGGTATAATATATCCAATGTTTTCAGCATTATCCAGTGTCTCAAAAGCAATTCCAATCACTCTGTCATCCTGAAGGGCAGGCCCACCACTGTTACCACTGTTTATTGCTGCATCAATCTGTCCATAGTAACAAACAACATTAGATAACTCTTGCATCAGAAATAAGAGGATCTTATTTAAATATTAATTTTCTAATACTATAAAGTCTAGGGGGCCTTATGAAATGTCTAAAGGTTAAATGATGGTCACATATAGAGAGGCCCACTGACTGATCGTTGAGATAATTAAGTTGAATTCTTAAATTCTTCAATTTTCAAACTTCTGGAAGGAACTGAGCAAGATTACTGGGACTAAAGGCTTATTAAATAGTTCAAAAATCATGGAGAGGCAAACACATTTATACCCCATCACATAATCAACACTTAATATACACAGTTCTAACCTGTATAGCCAAAAGTTCCACTGCAGAGTGTGCATAACGCTGAATTTCCACTCTAGAGACAACTCCTCGCGTGACACTAATATTATCTCCACCAGTTGGAAAACCAACACAAACCACATCTTCTTCAAGTGCAGGTATCTCACCAAATTCCAGGGGGCACAGATCCTCCCAGAAGGTTTCATCTGTTACACCCAGCTTTAAGAAAATAAAAGATTGAATGGACTGTTTACAATGAAACAGTTTTAATGCCTTGTGATATGTCTACTTACACGTCCCATGTCATTACTTGAAGTTCTATAGTTTATATCAGAAGATCTAAAAGTAGTTTCAAATAGTTACCATGGCAATGTCACACTCATGGCCAACATGAATCACATGAGCATTGTATTTCTTAGCATCTCCATGCTTACGAACTCGCACCTGAAAAATAAAGGAAGCTAACTGTTAAAAATTAAATAAGCTGTTGTAACATGAATGCTGAAGACCAGGGATACAAAAGAATCCCGAAATGCTTCCTTTCCACTCAGCAGAGAACCAGAATTGGTCATGAAGGTCAGAGCCACTAGACTACAAAGTTGCTGCAGTGCCTCACTCCTGATAAGACATTCCCTACTTTCATTGGAAGTTTAAATTTTCAGAACAAAAGTAATTTAATGTATTTGTTTACTTACTGACTTCTGGTAAGCTACTACATGTCCATTGGTGAGAATTCTCCTGCCGGAAATCACAAACCCTGATCCAAAAACCTGCTGCTGCCGCTTCATCTGCCAGGGCATGCTATAGTTTGGAGTTGAAATCTGAACAAACAGTTTCACCACTGATTTCAACACCTGAGGAAAATGCATGCCACAAGAAGAAACAACTAATTAATAATACAGAGTTATGATTCCAGTTGCCAACTGTCACCTATTCAGCATATAGTATATGCAAAGAATATACAGGTACATATGCAAAAAAATCCCTCTGGCATTAAGAGGGATTTTTTTGCATATGAAAATAGAAAATAAGAAAAGGTACAGTTTGTGGATCTTGTAATGTAGGGTATGGAGGTGTTACGTCATAGAATAGAGTAGCCTTGCCCATGTATTTTTTTAGTGCGAATAAATAACTGAATGAAACACTCTAATCCCTAGTAGTTCCTCTACAGGTACATATATTACAGGTGATGTTAACCTTGTACTTCCTGCTACAAAAATAAGGTCTCATTTGGGCCGTGTATTGTAATGAACAAGATAAAGCCACGATCATAACTGCAATCAATTTAAAATCTGTGAAAAGACATACAATGTGCAAAAATAGCTTATTATAGAGATCGATTCATTTGAGTTATTCTCAAATTCTTGTTTTGAATGAAGGACAATAAAATTGTTTAAAATTTATGAACTCATTAGATCTTTATTCGATTTAGAGATCATGGAGGAGTTAGTTTTAATTCAGTCAAGGAATTTTAACATCAATCCACGCAAAACAGTACTAACTGAGACACATTGTTCACATGCTGCGATTTAGAATATTATGCTTTCCAGAACGAAATTAAACACTTGAAAAAAGCGATCATTTTCGACGACTCGAACACAACACATATATGCGTAAATTTTTGGCAACTTTTTCACTCTTTTCATGACATTCTTACTAGCATCAAAACAAATTGGGTGGCGCAACAAACCTTTTCGCTGGTCTTCAAGTGTGAGCCAAAATGCTTATCACCCATCTTGCCGTTAGAATATTCAAGCGGTCACCCGATCGAGAAGAATTTCAAGACTTAAAACGTCAGAGTTGACCGACAAGATCGAAACATTCCAAGCTCCCCCCTGCGCAAGGAATTGTGGTATATAGTACCAGTCTCCTCTCAGTAATCACAACAGGTCAATCTCACCTAATATCGTTCGCTACATTCTGCGGAGCTCTAGAAAGTTGTTTTAACAAGGGATCTCCCTACAACTGATTACAGTTAAAGAGAATAACATTATAAGCTGAAGTAATTGAGAAATGCCACGGATGAGTGGGTCAAAGAGAAACAAGGCGCCTTGGCTGGTGGACAAGCGACGGTGGAATGGGAGCTTAAACTCAGTAACAGTTGACGAATGGCAACAGGTCAGGTTTAATTGCAGTTCTAGTTTGATATAAGAAAACCCTTTACGACTGGGACTTTCAAGCAACCTTAGCCATGTGATCAGAGAAAAGATGAGATGAAAGCTTCGTTGTCTACAGCCTCTGTTATGTTAAGGTATAAGTCTTATAGTTGTCTCTTGTTTGAATATTTTGTCTCCTTTCAAAGTCCTCCTTTATTAGCATCCTACCCGCATTTTTCGTCGAATTATTTTGTTGTTAGAAACAGAACATTTCAATTGACTGTCAAATGAAATCCAGGATTGCACTGGTTTCCCTTCACAGCGGTCTGTGATTGGTCTAATAGATTCGCGCCTCTCCACCAATCAAATGCAAAACCAAAACCAATCGCGATCTGGTAATTTGCGTTTTTCCCGCAATTCGAGCAGTTTGCTCGTTTCTACGTTTAATTCTCATTGACTGCTTGATACATTTTCCTTCAGTCCGATTGGTCATTATTACTTCGTTTGGTCTTACGACACTTATTGGTAAATGAAATGCGCTCCATCATCTTTTCTCGACAAGGTGAAGGATTGGGGAGGGAGGGAGAGTCCAACACTAACGAACTCGAGCCAGTATTTTGAAAAGTTTATTACAAAGCTTAAAGACTTAAAAAGAGTAAAAATTTCTTTATGAAAGATACTAATTTGACTCCAAGTCAATAGCTGTCAGTAAGAAGAGCATATAAAAATAAATTACATCTTGTGGCAGACTCACAGATTGTTTCTTACCTAGTTTGCTCTTCGATTACTTACAATCTGATAAATAACATTTTACAAGTTATAATCTCGGAAACATGCCTAATCGTTTGTATAGTAAAAGATTTTAAATATTTTTAAACATGATCGAAAAAAATCGCCCGGCGAAACATATGCAAATCTAAAAATTTCGATTAAAAAAACTGTAAAAAATTATCAAAATATAATTTAACGCCTTCAAAAGAGCATTTCTATGAAATTCAAAATAAAAGGTCTAATCATTTGATGTAAATTTGAATAATCTTGTCAGCCTCAAGGTAAAGCGGACTATAAATTCTGTCTCTTCGCAAGAAACTTTTAAAACCGACATTGTTATCCAACATATTTCAAACTTTGCAAGTCTATGTCAACAGATTCTTAAACCTTAACCTCTAATAAAATCTTCAATTTCTAAAAGTCAATGCAATTTTCTTTAGCTTTATACTGTAAATACTAGCTTTGTAGAGAAATGAAAGGTTTCCAATGTCTTTTATCAAAAAAAGTTGGAACAAAGAGCTTCCGGAAAATGGATTATTGTCTTAATGATCAAAATAAAACAAGGGTTTGCATAACACAGATTTTAAGAGAATACAAGTGGCTTATACCAAATGAGTAGAGCTGGATACGGATGAGAACTTTTAACTCAAGAGACACTGGGTCCCCTTTGTCTCATAAGTTACTCTACTTCTTTTTGATTCCATTGTTAAAACTTCCAAGACAGAGGTTCATCAACTACGATAATCAAATATTAGTTTTTAGTCTGTCAGATTTCAGATTCTAACTTTAGCTCTTCTAGCTCGTTCATCATCTCCTTGATCTCTCTTTGTAATTCTTTGTGGAACTCTGGGTCGGGTGTAGCCGCGCGGGCGTATCTGTCACGATGGTAATCATCATCTTCATCTTCTGAGCAATTCTCGGAGTGCAGGTAGGAATTCTCCGGTGAATCATCGCACACCTCCATTCGATTCCCAAGATAAACCTGCTCCAGATCGTCCTCTGAGTACATTCCGTCCGTGACACTTCCCAGCTCCGAGCCCCGCGCTGTAAGTGTTGGCGCGTATGATCCCACGGGAAGTTGGTCCAGACTTTCTGGATAAGGCTCTCTTGGAGGGCGTGGGAATCGCCCTTTAAAGATGTCTGGATCAAGATCTGTGGCATCTGAGAATTCAGAGAAGCGGGAGTCCATGGAGTACCGTGAGGCTGATTTACCCTTAGGATTTGTGTATTCCATGGGCTTTTTAGGAACATGCGGGACGTCTGTGTATCCGTCCTCTGATTCTGATACTCTATAATTCCTTGGCCTCTTAGGAACCTCCGGCACATCAAGAGAACCCTGTGAAGATCTAAAACTTGACGGCCTCTGTGGTACTTCCGGAGCAAACGTTGCACAGTCCGGGGAACCACTATAGCTACCTGAATGTTCTTTTGACAAGGGAGTCCTAGGAACTAGGTCAGCAGGGATGTCCGTGTAGTCCCACTGGTAGCCAGGTAGATTGTTATCAGATAAAGAAGTCAACGTTTTCATGGTCCCGAAATCCTTTCGAACTTTCTCACGCCTGCGCCAAGAGTCCTCCGCATCGTACCCAGGAGGCATACCGAGATCATCTACATTGTAACCATGGACTTCCCTTGGGGGAGGAGTGGGAGGCTCTGGAGATGTGACTTCTGAGCCTACCACGGGTGGGGAGACCTTCAAAACCGACGTGCTAACAGCTCCAGCTTGTTCACGCTTTTCTCGTCTTCGTTTGGCTCGACGTCGAAGGAAAATTACAACAAGGAATACAATGAGCAGAATAACTGCGAGCACTACAGCAATTCCAATGATTTCTGTCTGTCCCAATGGCCAGCCGCGTCGGGCCTCAATACTAGTGAGCACTAGCTCACAAAGTTTTCCACCATGAGAGCTTGCAGAACAGTTACATGCAAAGTTTCCCAATTGGTTCACACACACGCCTCCATTTTTGCAAGGGGAACTGGCACACTCGTCAACATCTTCAGAACAATCAGCCCCCGTATAACCCTGAAGGCAACGGCAGACTGCAGCACTATTCTTCTGGTTTTCTTGGCATGTCCCTCCGTTTTGGCAATGGGAATCTTTACTGCAGCGATACCCTTCATCACAAATCTCCCCAGAAAAGCCAGCGCGACAATGACATTTGTAAGATTCACCATGGTTGGTGCAATTCGCGTTGTTTGCGCATGGGTTAGACGAACAGGGCCTTGTGTCTTGCTCGCAAGTCTTTCCTTGAACTCCCGCTGGGCATGTGCAAATAAAGCCACTCTCGCCGCTTGGAATGCAGCTTCCGCCATTTCTGCAAGGCGCACTGGCGCAATGACCAGTGTAGATGTGACATTGTGTACCTGAGTAACCGTCTTTGCATCTACACTGGTATCGGTCTGTTGGATGAGGGACGCATGTCCCACCATTCTGACAAGGCTTGAAACCACAGTCCACAAATGCACGGCAATCTGAACCTGAATGACCAGGCAGACACTCGCACTTCTTCGATGTCAGGGTCTCTATGCATGTGCTGTCACGTGGACAGGTGTTGATGCGGCATCCACCTGATAACTGACAGCCAGGTACCGCATTAAATGGTTCGGCAGCTACGTAACTGTTTGAGCCAGACATGGGCAGGTCCTGGTTGTTCAAATTCAAATTTTGAAGACAACCTTTGAAGCCATCCTCGACTAAATGACCTGTAAGAAAATGTTTTTCAGTTAATTACTGTACCTCAAATCCTTCACTTCAGAATGCGGTAATTTTCCTCGGAGGGTGCGTAAGTGACGTGGAAGCACGTGACTTCAACTTACTTACATGCGTACAGTGGACGAGAAGAAGAAGAAGAAAAGAAGAGCCACTTTGAGGAACGTCCACTGCTAAATCCTACTATTATTATTATTATTATTATTATTGTTATTATTATTATTGTTATTATTATTATTGTTATTATGGTCAATATTATTATTATTGTTATTATCATCATCATTATTAAAATTTAAGTTAGTTCCAAGTGACACAATTTCATATCTAAGTTCTGTCGAACGAAAACAGTAACACCTGGTTACAAAGTTGAAAGCAATATGAATCAATTATGCTGCTGGGCAGCATGCACTTCTAGCTGTAAACAATTCTTCTCACCTCGATTGTTGAGATCCCTCCTACTCTTTGATTTAACAACTTTGGCGCCGAAGTAAATCGCGTTATCATCAAGATTCAGTATTCTCATCTTCCCAGGAGATTTGTTCCAGGCGCGGTGACGACCCTGATCCAGAATTAAAGTGGCGTGGTTACCTTGCCGCATGATTGCCACGTGATGCCATTTACCATCGTCCACTCGGGCCCAGTCTAAGTTTACAACCCCGGCCCCACTGCCAAAATCAAAGCGTAACTGAAGACGGCCGTTCACAATCTGTAAAAACAAAGATCACGGATATAATCGATTAGATTACACTTTTCAAACCCATGTTGGATTTAGAAACCTTTGCTTCTGAAAGATTTCTTTCTCTAGACAAACGTGACATGTTCATATATAATTAATGAGCACACATAAGACATACCTCTAGAATACTGTAGTCATACTGTCCAGCGGCCCACACTAGTGTTCCTCGAGGTTCAGTGGTCTTGAGAGCAAGACTAATAGAGCGGCTTGGTTCATCGAATGACTGCTTCAATTTATAGCGGATGTAACTATCACCTCCAAACGATATGGCATTATTACCTGTAAAAAAAAAACAACGAATGCATCACTAAATGCTCTCTTTGTAATGTCTCTTTCGACTTTGCTTGAGTTTTGCTATAAATATCTGTTTTAATGAAATTAATCTTACGAAAAAAGGTACGATTTCGTTGAAGATACCTATTATGCAGGATTGATCTTCGCAGCCCGGTTTGTCAGGTTGACACTTGGATGAATCAACGCACTTACACTGGAACCCCAAGGGAAAGTCGGCGCACTCATAACCAGCAGGACACGGATTGGACGCACACTTACCACTTGCGCAGCCTGGGAATGAGTTATCACACGATTAGTTAAATGCAGAATGTGACCAGCGGATAAAGGGGATCTAAATTTCTACCACTTTGACATGATACAGAGAATCCTTGATTTAAATAAGAAGCAGAAATAATGCAAAACTTAAAGGTTCCTACTCATAGCCTCAAAGTAAACTAGAAAAAAAGTAGTTAAACAGTGATTCATTCTAAGGGAGTTAAAAACTTTAAAGGTAAGGTCCACCAATAATATTAAATTCGACCAAATGAATCATACACGACCAATTTCCTCATGATCTTACCAGCGTCGCGGTTACACATACAAGCATGACTTCTGCTGTGTTCATAAGAAGTGTAAGTGGTTCTTTCAGACATGATTCTTATTTGCTTGTTCTGTGGTTTATAGACCGTCTGACATGAGTAGTTTTCGGGGCAGTGCATTAGAGGGCATTGGCTGACACCAATGTACCCTACTTGGACTCCTACAACTCTCTGGAAGTCACCACGGGAAGAATTCAGCTTGTGTGCGATGTGCTGAGATGCGTAGAAACCCTGAAGAGGAACAGTGAGAAATCACATCATCAAAATGAACAGGAAGCACTTCCACCAATCAGAACAACGATAAATATTACAAGGAGCCAATGAGAACTTAAAGTAAAAACAAGCACAGTTCGTCATGTACGGCATTGATGTGAAAAAAGCAAGTCGCAATTTCTTTTAGTTTTGTATATAATTAATTGAGAGGATGGCGCGAGATTAATCACAGAGCGAAGAAATGGGAAACCAATGCTGTTCCCAATGACTTTTGACGTGAAATCATACAAAGATCGAACAATTTCGACACCTAAAACTCGAATTTAATAAGAAGCCCTTGTTTAGGCTTTAAATGACCTTCGATTCTCCGTCGATATCAAAATATGTTTTAAAATTCATTCCACGAAAAATTTGCTCAATCGAATTCCCTTCGTCATAGAGGTAAGTCCTACCTTGACTCGCTTCATAACAGCGAATACAACATCCAAACTTGTGTCAGAAGATTGCAGGCTCCATATATGGACATTCTCAGCAGGAACATTAAGCAGGAATCCCAAGTAGTCTCTGCACTTGCCCAGGTTCCTCTCCACGAATGTTCCCGGGCTAAGAGCCGACAGGCGCAGAGTCAGGGAATGTCGCAGGATGTCTTCAGTTATATCTGACACAACAATTTTCACTGGAACATAAGTGAGGTACTTGCCATCGGATACACTGGCATTCAGATTGTAGATTCGACTTGGAACGTTAGAAGTGGCACTGATCACTCCACTGTTTGTTATCGTGAAGGGGCTACCAGAACGAGGCGCAACAATCGAATACGTCAGAGGGTCCCCATCGGCATCAGTTCCTTTGACACTTCCAATGACACCACCGTTAAACTGCGAACTATACAATTTGAGGTAAACGGTTAGCGGCTCCACGACTGGAGGATGCGAAATGCCTTCAACTACAATGATAGTGAGTGTCTTGTCCGTGTACATCGGTGGCTCGCCACTGTCGAACACGCGGATCTCGAATTTGTGTTCCTTATCTCTATGATCCAAAGGTCCTGCTTTGGTTATCAGACCGTCCCTTTCCAGTTTAAACTTCGTTTCGTCGCCTATAATTTTCATAAAAGTAAATGGACCTTTATTGCCAGGACCATCACGGTCATGAGGCCGTAAAAAGATGACAGTAGTACCTATGGCGGCTAACTCACTGACAGAGACAGTAAAATTTGTGTTAGTGAATTCAGGCGGGTTGTCATTCAGGTCGTTGATGCTAAGTTCAACTTGGGTCTCTGCTGACAAAGGAGGTATCCCCTTATCCTGAGCACGCACTGTTAGAGTGTACTGAGAGACAGATTCATGATCGACATGCGCCTTGATGCTGATTACGCCAGTGATGTCATCAATTTTGAACTTATCTGCATCGTTTCCTTTCACGATGGAATAACGGATATCTCGGTTGGAACCGCTATCAAGGTCTGTGGCGAACATTTGAAGTACAAACGAATCCAAATCAGAGTTCTCGTCCACTCTAGCGGTGTAAAGATCTTGTCCAAACTTAGGGACGTGATCATTAGCATCAGTGACTAACACACTCAGTGAACAAGTTGTAGTCAGGACTGGCGGACCAACATCACTCGCCTGAATTGTCAACGAATAACTCTTCCTTGTTTCAAAATCCAGGTTTCCTTCCAAAGTAACATCTCCTGTTTTCTTGTCAATTTTAAAGATGTCTGAATCTGGACCTTTCAGAATCTCGTAGGAGAACTCTTCGTGTCCAGCCTCTCGGCTGATGGCCTTCATTTTTGTTATCTTCGTACCTTTTGCAGCATCTTCGCTCACATTGGCTTTGTAGCTGGATTTGTCAAACTCCGGAGGAACATCGTTTATATTCAAAACCTGAATCACTACATTGCACGTTTCTGACTGAGGGGGGACACCCGCGTCTTCGGCCTGCACGGTCAACACGTACTCCGCTTGCTTCTCTCTATTAAGATCGCTCGTAAGCGTTATCACACCGGTCTCGGAGTCAACACTGAACGTATCGCCTGCCGTGTCCAATAAAGAATATGAGATCTTCCTGTTCTTTCCCAAGTCGGAATCGTCTGCCCTCACCTGCAGAAGCACTTTATTTCTACGGGCGTCCTCATATACAGCCTTTCGGTATTCTGACTGACTAAAAACAGGTCCATTGTCATTCACATCGTCAAGAAGGACCGTTATGTTACTAAAACACGCCTGTCCTCCGCGATCCTCCGCTGACACCATGAAATTGTACATTTCCTGTACCTCGCGGTCTAATAACTTGGCAGTTACAAGACGACCTAGTGAGAGAATGAAAGAGAAGAAAGTTAAGTTTTTCGGGCCGGCAAAGAGTTATACTAATGAACCATTCCAGCGCCCCTCTTGAATGGAATGTTGGTTCACCAGGAACCTCTTCCAGCCACAAACACCTCTTCCACCTCCCCTCTTCCTTCCCCCCCTCCCTCCACACCTTTCGTCTCCATTTTCCTGCTCTCTCTTTTTTTGTATCCCACAAAGGCGACCAATCTGAGACATATTGTTAGGCCTCGAGTCGCTCAAACCAGCTGTTTCAAATGCAGTGACTGTAAAGCCATCTTTAACCAACAAATATATGACATAGGAATGCAGCAACAGTAAGCTACAAAAAAAAAAAGTAACGTAATGCTACTACAAACTGTAACATTAAACATCACGGCACATTCATTGGTGATATGGATATGATACTCACCAGTTCCGTTTTCAACTCCAAAGAAACCCATTCCTTGTCCAAACACGGAATACCTCAACTTGCCATTATCATCAGCGTCCGCGTCAGTGGCCTCCACTATCATTACCTCAGTACCAGGCTTCACGTCCTCGCTGAGATGAACAATAGAAATTGACTGGGTACATACTGGCACATTGTCATTAGCATCAAGGACTGTGATAATCAAAGTAGTGAAGCTGGTGAAAAGACCATCTGAGCAGCTTACATTCAGCTTGTAGGACGATACGGATTCACGATCCAGTGGAGAGTGCACGAAGACTTTGCCAGTCTTTTGCTCGATTCCAAATTTAGTTTGAGGATCGCCAGACATGATAAAGAAGTATACATCAGAATTGGTATCGTTGTCAAAAGATGCTAATGTGCCGACGTCTTGACCAATTAGGGCGTCCTCTCGAACAGAAAATGTGAAGATGTCCTCAGTGAACTGAGGTGGGGAGTCATTGACATCCAGCACAGTCACTTCAACGACTGTATAACCTGACAGCTGTGTGACCTCGCCTTTGTCGGTGGCGCGGACTCTCAGCACAAGAGAGTTTGCGACTTCGCGATCGATTGGTGCTGCTGTTGTTATCCAGCCAGTGTGCTGATCAATAGCAAACAAATTTGTTTTAGTTACAAAATCGTACAGTATTTTTCCATTTTGGAAGTCGTCTAAATCCTCGGCAAAAACTCTCAAGACCTTTGATTTGACCATCATATTTTCTGGGATACTGACCCTGTAAGGATTGGCCACGAAATGAGGCTTGTTATCATTCACGTCTGTCACTGACACAATTACCACAGTTCGTGCGACTTGAGATATTTCTGAGGAATTAGCCTCGATGACTAAAACGTATCTTTTCAATGTCTCGTAATCCAAACGCCGCTTGAGTTTAATCTGACCGCTAGCATCAATACTGAAGTGATCTCCCTTCGATGATGGCGAATTCCCAGGAATTATTTGGAACCCAACTCGTGGACGTGTGCTGCCTGGAAGTAAGGTTCTTAAAGTCGTTATGATACCGTCGGTGTTCAGGTCTTCGGGCACAAGGATTCTGTACACTGACTTTTCAAATTGTAAAATCTTGGCGTTCTTCCTTAGCACGTTCACCGACACTTTCACCGTGTTACGTAAATATGGAAATCCGCCGTCTTTGACTAATACGTGGAACATGTAGGTCTTCGTTTCGGGCTGCCGAGAAATTTTTATGAATCCCGAGTCCTTTTCGACTTCAAACACGGGTGGGGTCTGGTGACCAAGGATGACGTATGATAAGGCACCATTACTTCCGGTGTCAGCGTCATTTGCTGACGTCATCAAGATGGAAGTTCCAACTGGGGTTGAACTGTGGATTGTCACCTCGTACAGCGGAAGCTCAAACTTTGGTTGGTTATCATTCTCATCAAGGACGTTAACCTGTAAAGAATTGGTTCAGTTAATATTACCTTTTTCTTAATGAGCAACGACGACGTTTCGACGTTAGCTTAGGGTCATCAACGATTCAAAGTGAATAAAATTGTGCGTAAATATTGGAAAAATCATGAAAGCAAGGAAAAATGTTAAAGAAATTAGGTTAATAAATGATGATGGCGTCCACTGCCTCCAATAGGATACTATGCGAATATTCTTTAAAGGTAGAGCAATCATAACATTTTAAATACAGCTGAATTTCTAGATTCAATGGAGTCATAATAACAAGAAGGGCATCACAACTTCGCTCACGTACCTGTACAGTGCAGAACCCAAACCGTCCTCCTCCATCAGAGGCTCGAACGGGAATTGACGAAAAAGCCTCTGATGAATTCTCGCGATCAAAACTAATCTTACTGTAAATCATTCCTGTTTCGCCATCAATCATGAACTTCTCAGCGGCGTCTACGTCGTCAATGGAATACCTGACACGGGCGTAATCACCAGAGTCTAAATCGGTAGCAGTAACCATGGTGACAAATGTTCCTGGTGGATAATTCTCGTAGAAGTCCACAGGGTAGACTTCTTGATCGAATACTGGACTGTGATCGTTAGTGTCGCCGATCACCACCCGTACACTGGTCACCGCTGATGATTTCCCGTCCGTTACCTCAACACTAAGGTCATACACCTTACCGCGTTCAAAACCGACATGCTTTGAGATGGTCAGAACACCGGACGTTGAATCTATTTCGAAATATTCTTTTCCGTGTCCGGATTTAATCAAGTAACGTAGCTTGCCAACGTCATCGTCATCCGGGTCACTGGCTATCACGCGTGTAACAAAGAATCCAGGCCCCGCACTGCCTGAAATGGACGTGGCGTAGCTGTTCTGTTCAAAACTGGGCGGGTTATCATTTGCGTCTTCGACCACAATGCGCACACGAGCCTCTCCAGTCAGCGGGGGAGTCCCACCGTCTGTAACGATCAGTTTCAATTCATGGACTATATTCTGTTCGTAATCCAGTCTCTTCGCAACTACTATTTGACTTGTTGCCTGGCTGATGACGAAGAACTCACTTGTTTTGCTATCATTATGGGAATTCAATGTTTCCAGTCGGTATCTTAGCTGCTTATTAACTCCCGAGTCTCTATCGAACGCTGTGAAGGAAACCACCGAGGTACCAGTCGGAGTGTCTTCAGGAATAGTCGCCAGATACAGTGATTGGTTAAACAGTGGAGCGATGTCATTGACATCAGTGATGGTGATAAGCACTGTGATTTCTCCGTAAGACGTCGTCGATTCGTCGGTAGCACGCACAAGAAGCTGGTAGCTAGTCCGAACCTCGTAGTCCAGAGAGGATTCTACCGTCAGAACTCCTAGTTAAATCAAATAAAGATATGAGAAGACCTTTACAAGCAAAAACCAAACAATATTAATATGACATAAAACGAACTCGTGTCTCTTTTCTTATGAAACCCAGTACACGTAACAGTACCAACAACTTATTTATCAAATTGCATTTCCACTCTTGTAAGCTATGGCTCAAAGAGTTTTCCAATACGTGAAATTGTGCGCGCAGGGATAAAAATAGCGGCCTTTTGTTATGTATGAGGTGCTTAATTCTAACCTGTTTTCAAATCAATGGCGAACTGATTATATGGATCTCCAGCCAAGATTGTATACAAGATATCTGCACCACCAGGACTTCTGGCTTGTACTCGGGTAATTTCCTCACCAACATTCACATCTTCTCTTACCACCTTGCTGTAACTCAAGTAGTCGAATATAGGTGTTTCTTTATCCACGACCTTGATCTTCACAATAGTTTTGGCACTCATTCGTACCACGCCTTCATCTCGCGCTTCAATTTCAAGAGTAAAGACAGAGGGAACTATTATGCCATCTAACAACCTGCTGACTTCAATGTTTCCAGTGGCATAGCGGACCTCGAAACGGCCTTCCCCTCCTCCTTTGAGAAAGTACCTGTGATAGAACAAACATAACATACATCAGCAACATAACGAAAAAAGAAAGAAGCTGGATGCTATCAAAGAGCTTCCAAAAAAACAAAACAACCCTAACTTTCCCGATGTAAACAACGGAAATCACATACTTGATGGCACCATTGCTGCCGATATCCTTGTCGCTTGCCTGGACCTGTCCCACAAATGCTCCGACATCTGCACTAACTTGGATCACGAAGAAATACACATCTTTGGTAAAAATCGGTGCATTGTCGTTTACATCATCCACAATCACGTACAACAGACTCTGAGCTACTCGAGGCATTGGTTTTCTGTCGTCCCGAGCTTGGACAACGATTTCATATCGATCTGTTGTCTCTCGATCAAACGTTTTTCCTGGCAACGTCGACACGATGCCTGTACTTTCGGAGATGACGAAGAAATGCGATGGAACAACAACTGAGTAGGTAATGGTGTCGCCGACTGAGTAGCCTACAGTCTGCAGTTGAACGATGTCGGCAGCTGTACTGATTCCTTCTACAACTGACGCGTTGTACTCCATCTGACTGAACTGAAGATCACTGACTGGCAGCGGTTTACATTCAATATTCACAGTGGCTTGATTACTAAAGTTTCCATCCGAAACAGAGACTTGAACGTGATAAACTGCTTGATATATGAGTGAAGAGTTTTTCACGGTTATAACACCTTGTCTTGGGGAAATATCAAAGATGTGCGTGAGAGATGGCGTGGCAATTGAGTATGTAAGGCTAGTGAGAGGTTGGGAGTCTCCGTCTGCAGCTGTGACTGTGGTTATAACAGAACCAGAGTACGTTGGTAAGAAGACTACTGCTTCGAACACAGGAGAGGAAAAGATTGGAGGAAGGTCGTTGACATCGTGCACCGAGACAACGACATCTGTAAAAGCAGAAAAACTGGGTGTTCCATCATCAGAAACTTTGATCTTGAACCTGTACGACGACACGGACTCAAAATCCAGCATCTGTGAAGGAAGAAAAGAAAAGCCTACTTAACAAAGGCAATAAAGTTGGTCTCACTGAAAAAAGTTAAAGATACACCGCATATTCCTGGGTGTACAGAGGTGTATTAGGAGTAAAGCGCCTTGCCAAATTACAAAACCTAACCAGCAGACCAAGAAACTTCTAGAGCCAGACCTCCTAAATGAAATTCTTCCCGCAATATTCTCTTTACCTCTGCTGTCATCAGTTCTCCAGATTGTGAGTCAATCGTGAACATCGAACATCCAACAACTTCGTACATCAAATCACTACCGCTGACGTCGGCATCACTGGCTTGAATGGCAAGTGCTTTCCCATCTCCACCAATTACAGGCGAGTCTTCAGGTAAGCCTTCCTTGATGTGTCCCAGGTAGAGCAGTTGGCTAAATGCCGGCGCATGATCGTTCTCGTCGATTATTTTAACAATCAGTTGAGTTTGTCCATTTCCATCGCTACTGGTTCCACGAATTAAGAACTTGCACTCAGTAAGCTCTTCAGCATCGAAAGGTTTCTAAAAGCAAAAGTCGCGGTTAGATTCAAACCATATAAAATAGCTGAAAATTGCTTTGCGTCACAAATGTGGTTTGTTTCCTCTTTCATTTTCCCGAAGTTGTCTCCTCTGTTTTGTTGCTCAACAACTCGAAACATTCTAACATTTCTGCTCTAATGTGATAGTTTCCAAGTTATGATGGGAAAGTTACAGTCTAATTTTGCTCTTTTTTACAGTAATTTACCATTAGAAGCAGACAAAAAAATGAACTTGATTACAGTAAACCCTGCCGGGAATATACCAATATACTTCTAAATTTGGTTCCACTGAAACGGCATGAAAATAAAATTGTGCCAGCTTGTTGCACTTATTTCTTATAATACTTAAGTGAGACACGTAGTATGATAGTACCTTTCAAAAAACACTCAAAGTCATTTAAAAACATATTCTTCGTCCCAAGAAAGTAGAACAGATAACAAAATTCAAAGTAGTCTTTAGCATGCAGGTTGCCGGCCTAATATTTGCTTTGTTATCAAGTTTCGAAAGAGTATCAAAAGAAAGGGACCGAGGGTCGAGAAAAAACGTCCAAGAGCTGATAATTTTCCAAAATATAACGATTTCAAGAGGTTAACAATTTACGCCCATTTGTCATGATTTAGACTTATGACGACTTAATGACTTTGCAATGAAAACTGTAATGTGATTTGAGACTGGCGCACCAAATGAAAAAGAACACTTTGTCAGATCACGAACATCCTCTTCAAATTATAGAAAAAACAACACCTTCGGGTGAACAGAAGAACATCTGTCTCTATTTTTACTGGTATTTTTATCAGAACACCCACGAATATGTAACCATTTTGAGAAACAAACAGGAAAATACTTCTAATGAAAAACTATTGATATCCAAAAAGTAAAACATCCTCGTTTGTTATCGACTCGAACTGAATTTGACAACCTAAACTAAAATAAAAACTCATTCAGTGTCACAACCTTTCTCTGTTAAGCGGATTTAAGGGCTTAAAATATTTTCTAACAATCAAGCGCACACGTAAAAATTTCACAATGACCTTTGGTGAGCTGCTAAGCAAAAAGTTACACAAACATCACGCGAGGGAAAATCAAAAACTTGTTACGATGAAAATCATTTCATAAACGTTCAGACTCTTTAAGTTCATTCAATATGCTATTTTAAGGACTGATAAAACCAGAAATGCATTCTAGAAGGTTCAATCGGCAGATAAGTCTCATGTGGAAAAGATGACCTTTGTCATTGACGCCAAAGAGGCGATGACGAACAGATGATCAATCAGCCCCAAGTCATGCAACAACCAAAAGCGTAACTTATCGTTGCTAACGGTTCAAGCAAAGTCTAAAACATTTCACTGAGCCTTGGTGGTCAGTGGATGACTTTTTATCTTAAAGTAGCAATTTTTTGTCTGTTTTATTTGAAAACCATAATAAATTGGAACGTGCTATGAGTTACTAGGGTGAGGGAATGTCGGATTACAGCTCAACGCATACCCATAAAGCTCCCGCAATTTATCACGGAACGCAACCACGCGAGACAATTAACTAATAAAGTCCACTATGCAACTGTTTTTTTTTTTTCTTAACATTCTTGCGCCAACATTTAAAGAATAAGAACAGCACATGCTTCTAAGATGAAATGTCGCAAATGAAAATATTTTATTAGCATAGAATTATAGGGAGCAACGACAAGAATTTTGCAAACGGAAATCAATCCCACTTAATCTTGAGAGCTTTGCGTCATAATGCTTGATGCTAAGTAACTTTCTAATTTGCTTCAAGAACTCGACTTTTGTGACAACAATCTCATTACTCTTCCATTAAGTGATAAAAGAATATGTTCAAAGTACACCTTGCAATAAGATTAACGAATAAAATCTTAAGACTTTCTGTTCATACTCAGCAGGGTCTAAAACAGTCGCGCGAGCCATTTCAAGTTGTTACTCAAAGGCAGTTTTCACATATTTCCAGATAATGAAACATCTATTTTTGTCTTAGCCTGAGGAGAAATGCTGCAGATCAATTCACCGGAATTTCCCGTTTCGTACGGCTAAGTTCTGTTTACAAAGACCTTTTATGTAGTTGCAATCATAAGATCATGTAACTCTTTTCAATTGAAAGATAACCATTAACCTCTTAACAATAAACACGCTTTTACCCCCCCCCCCCCAAAATTAAAGAATTTGGCAACGACAACCTGTAACTTGATAATGTCATAAGATATTGAAATGACTTTTTAAAGCCTAAAGTTTCTGTACTTGTTTTTTTGCATTAAAATGAATTGTATTTGGTAACAGTTCAGATTGTCCACATAAGTTTTTTCCTTTGAGTCCAACCGTATTTCACGAGAAAAGGAAGACAGTACTAGGCACATCACGTGCCACAAGAGATTGTCAGCAACTGATTAACTTCACAAAATATGTCTTTAAACCTTTTAAATATACTTTAAGTTTTAGCAGGTTTTAGAGGGAAATCAGTTAGGGTCAGTGCCGGACTAAACACTGATCAGTTAAGGCTTTCGAACAATCTAGCTGCCTTTATAAAGTTACCTCCTTGAGCAATTAAACAAATAAGAAAGCCAAAAAGGTTCTTTCACCGTAAAAATATTACGCATACTGCGATGCGTTAAATAATTGCTGTAATGTTAATTTAATAACTTCGAGAGAGGAAATCCTTTCATCTGCTGCATACCAAATAATAATAGCATCACGTTCACAAAATGAACTGCTGTGCACACGAAAAATCTTTAACATGTAACATACTGTTAAGTTGAAACAAATCGAACCTTTTCTCAGCAGGTTCACTGGAAAAAGTCAATAACAATGTGATGTTTACCTTGTTAGTAACTAGCCCAGTTTTCCGGTTGATATCAAAGTCTTTCCAGCAGGCGTTATCCTGAGGCACAAACTCATAAGACGGCAAGCTGCCATTGAATATCACGTTAATAATTGGATGACCAGGACGATGATTTTCTTTGATTGAAGCTTGGTATAAAGGTCGCTCGAATTCAACAGGCTGGTTAATGCCTCTTACCAAAATCTAAAGACATTTTGGAAATAGAAACTAGTTAATGAGATAATCAAACAGAACTTTATCGTAGATTTGACCAGAATATTTGACATTAGAATGGTACATGGAATAAAGTCGTGAAACCCAAAACCCTACACATAGACCAAATAAGGCCCATGAAACAAACACTTTGAAAATATAATACATGTTGGTAAAAATGAATACAACAGAAAAATTTTTTTCAAACTAGCTTTAACAACCACAAAGTTTCAGGCAAACAGACAAGGTGTCACAGAGAAAACCTGAAAACCAGGGCTTGCATTGCACAGAGGGTAACAGGTACCAGTGGTTCAAGTTGGTCATAAACATATTCACTTCACATGATCTTTTCTGCCCACTGAAGTCTCCTGAGGCTGACTTCCTGCCACTAAATCTTAAAGAAACCCCCAACATAACAAATCTACCAGCTATGCCACTCCTCTGAAGTTGGAAATCCCCCATTATTGTTCTCATTTAGCACTGAAGTAAAAATATTTCAACAACATTTTAAAATATCTGATATACAAAAGAATGCCATCTAAACTCACCTTCACTTCAACTTCAGCTGTTTGAGTTGGGATTCCACTGTCTGACACCTGCACTTGAAGACTGTATTCATCAATAGCACTACTTAATTTTGCCGCTACTTGTATAATTCCTGAATTCTGATCAATGTAAAATGCATCATTTGTATTTCCACCTTTGATGGAAAATTTAAGCAATGCATTTGTACCATCATCATCATCAGTTGCAAACACTTTGATAATGGGAGTGCCAATGGAGGCATCAACATTCACTTCAGCTTTGAACTCTGATCTAACAAACATGGGCTTGTGGTCATTCACATCATCCACTTTAATCACAATGGTAAAGAGACTTTGTCTCTTGGGAGTTGCTTGATCTGTGGCTTCAATTATAAGAGTATGCTCCTTCAAATCTTCATAGTCCAGAGGCTTTGTTGTCTTGATGTTGCCAGTTAAGCTCTGGATCATGAACAATGAAATGGACTTTCGTTTGACTGAGCCCACAATGGCATACTTTACAGACCCACTGGCTCCGCCATCTCCATCAGTTGCTGTCAAATTGATGTAAAAGTCAAAGGATAATTAGCTTTCTCTTACTCGTCCTTAAATGTTTGTTAATACAGCTTTCCTGAGGAGTATATGATTGTGGTCTGGGCATGCAAGAGGTTATGTTTGCAAACTAACACTATTAGGTCTGGCTTTGACAACAATTCAGATAGTGATCCCATCACATCACAACACTTTTTTTCTACAATTCCAGGTACACCAGAGGAAGACTATGATGATTAATAATAATCAGTATACATTGAAAAGTATCTGTTGGCAAAGAGCAATAATTGTTACCTTCAACTTTGGTCAGTACTGATCCAATTTTGGCATCTTCTGGAATATGAACTTGATACTCTGTCATCAAGGGCACTGGTGAGTTGTCGTTGACATCCTCAACTTCAATTTCCAAAGATGTTGTTTTAGCGTTATAGTCATCAGATGCCTGGATTGTCAAAGTATAAGAACTGGCTTCTTCATGATCAAGTTTGTTGGCAATGGTTACCTCACCCCTAACTTTGTCAATTAGGAATTTGTTTCCAATGTTTCCTGAGATAATAGAGTATGTCAAAGAGTCACCATCAGAATCATGGGCAGAAACAAGTTCCACAACAGATCCAACCTCAGCATCTTCTTTAAATGACTTCTTGTAGACCTTTTGACTGAACCGGGGTGGGTTAGAACTAGGTGGGTTCTTTGACATGCAGTACTCCATGAAAACAGGAACTGATGCAGATCTTGGGGGTACTCCACCATCTGTAACATTGACTTCAAACTCAAGGTAATCCTCACCTTGGCAGGAAAGTTTGGCAGAGATGACACCAGTTTTTGGATCAATTTTCAACTGTCCAGGACTGATTTCTGATGGATACAAAAACCCATAGGTCAGATCAGCATTGCTGCTGATATCTTTGTCCACCGCTGCAACTCTCAAGACCTCAACAGAGGTTGAAGGATCATCCTGCTTCTTAAAATAAACATCATAGAGGGATTTCAAGAAGTAAGGACCGTTGTCATTAGCATCAGCAACTGTCACTGGAAAAGTAATATATGCAGATTTTGGTGGGTTGTCACCATTAGACACCTTGACTTCCAGTTCATACTTATCTTGTTCTTCACGATCAAGAGATGTGGTTGTTGTAATGAGGCCACTCTTCCTATCAATGGCAAACCTACCAGCCTCATTCCCACTTTTGATAGAATAAAGCAGGTTAGACCCATCTGAACTTGGATTATGAGCTTTCACAGTCACAACACTTTCTCCTGGTGCAGCATTTTCAATGACAGATGGAAAATAAATAGCAGGGTTGAAATAAGGGGGGTCATCATTGACTGGCAGCACAGTAATCAACATTGGAATATTGGTGTGTAGTGGAGACATTTCACGGTCTTTTACCTGGATGTGCAGCCAATAATGATCACTTTCCTCACAATCAAGTATTTTTGTGGTTCTGATGATGCCATTTTCACGGCCAATTTCAAACTTATCAACTCCTGTTCCATCAATGATAAAATAGCTCATATACCATGAGTCACTATCAAAGGCTTCTGCCTTCAGAACAGAAGTTCCAACAGGGCTGTTCTCAGACACAGTTGCCCTTAAAAGACTCACCCCAGGAAATATTGGGGCAATATTGTTTTCATTTACATCAAGAATGTTAATGTTTACATTCGCAAATGATGATAGGGGCGGTGTCCCTTTGTCACTGATTTTGACTTTCAAGTTATACACATTTTCCTGTTCATAATCCACATGGCGACGTAATCTTATTACACCACTTCCAGAATCAATCTTGAATCTTTTGAGGTTGTCCACAAAAGAAAATTCAAGTTCTCCTCCTAACCCTGTGTCTGGATCTTCTGCAGAAATTGCAGCCACAACACTCTCTGGTGGGAGGTCTTCAGGAATGGAAACATTGAAAGTTCTTGGAACTATTGCAGGTGCATTATCATTTATGTCCACCAGGTTTACAATAACCATGGCAGATACCATCCTCTGGGATGTTGGAGAGTTGTCAAATGCTTGTACTTCTATGCTGTACTTTGCGCGGTCTTCATAATCAAGTGCATAGGCAACTGACAATCGACCTGTTCTGGAATCTATTCTGAACTTCTCTCCAAAGTCATTCAACAATTTAAAATGAATTCTTCCATTTTCACCATCATCCATGTCTGTTGCATTCACTACAACAACTGTCTGTCCACGTGTGATGTTCTCTGGTATACTAACTTCATAAATGTCCCGTTCAAAGACAGGGGCATTGTCATTCACATCGATAACATTTATATAGATGACTGTATAAGCTGTTTTACCAGGAGAGCCACAATCATTGGCAGATATGTTCAATCTGAACTTTCCCATGGTTTCTCTGTCTAGCAAAGAAGCTATGTAAAGCTCTCCAGTATGCATGTCTATATTGAATGCACTGCCAATGTTACCACTCACTATGGAGTACAAAATCATACCATTGTATCCCTGATCATCATCAGTAGCAGAGAATTTCATGATGGTTGATTTCACAGCTACATCTTCACTGACTTCAATGACAGAATTGTGCAAATGAAATCTTGGATAGTTTATATTGGTTAGCTTGGCAGGTACTTTTTCAATTGAAGGATAAGATGGTTTGAAGTTTCCTTGTTTCCTCACATGTTCCACAGCTTTGAGGTAATGAGGAAAAACACTGCATCTTGTCTCAACATAGTTTAGAAATTCAGTAGCAGTCTGGGGTGAAACAACCATGATTTTAAGAGTTACCGGATGCTTTGACTTCAGTGCAGAATCAGTCACTGTGACATATAGAGAAAACTCTTTTTCACCACCTTGAAGAGATTTTGCAGTTTTTAACTGTCCAGTACTTGGATTGATGCTAAAAGTTTTATCTGTGTTTCCAACTGGGTCTATCCCATAGACGAGTCCTTCAGATTCACCAACATCAATGTCAACAGCTGTAAGACTGGTTAAGATGGTTCCTACTGGTGCATCTTCACTGATCTTTATAGTACACCGGAAATATTCAAACACGGGTTGATTGTCATTATTGGCCTTGATGTGGAGGTGTACATAAGTCTCTGACTCCCTTCTGAATGGCTCTCCAAAGTCTGATGCCCGTATCTTAAGGGTAATAAACTCTGGTACTCCTGCATCCCTGTCCAGCGATGTTAACGAGATAATATCTCCAGTCTCTGAATCAATGGCAAATGGAAGTGACTCCCTATTTATGATTGAGTATTGAATCTTTCCATTACTTCCACTGTCTGGATCATTTGCCCTGACTGTTAGTGGTAATTTTGTTCCAGGTCTCGAATCTTCAAAAAATTCCAGTGAATATGATGGATTTTCAAACTCTGGATCATTGTCATTTGCATCCTCAATATTAACAGAGACTCTTGCACTGGCCATTTGCTTCGACGAATCGGACTGAAAACACCACACGTCAAATTCTAATACTGGTTTTGTTTCATAGTCTAAGTGCCCTGTGGTAGTTATGAGCCCTGTTTCGCGGTCTATACGAAAGTTTTTACTGTGTCCTCCACGCAGAGTGTAATAAACTTTTGCATTGTTGCCTAAATCACCATCGTCTACAAATACACGAACGACGGAGGTGTACAACGGCGCTAATTCGGAAATGGTGGCCTCATAGAGACTTTGATTGAAAGCCGGTTTGATGTCATTAACATCTTCAATCAAAACACGTAACGTAACGGTTCCACTGCGCGGCGGGGAGCCTTTGTCAAAGGCTGTAATAACCAGTTTATAGCCGTTTGGTGCTTTTTCACGATCTAGTGGCTTCACAACATCGATCCAAAACTCGTCCGAAGCATCCTGTGAGCGTCTGATTTTAAAATGTCCCTCCATGTTTCCTGAAGTGATTCTCACTTTGTTAATTTCACCACTGTTTGCGTTATCTTGATCGGAAACCTGAATTACCGCAAAACGAATATCGCTGTTTCCTTCGATGATCTTTTCAAGCTGAAACTTCACCTTGATCTCTGGCGAAAACCTGTTCACGGGCCTTACTGTAACGGTGATATTGTGCTTTGCTTTCGCTGACTGCGCTTTTGAAGACGGCAAAGTCCGATCTCGTGCGGTCACTAGTAATCCATAGCTTCTTCTCCGTTTACCGGCCAAAGATCTCGTTACAGTTACAACCCCAGAGATTGGGTCAATAGCGAAGAAGGGGGATTTTGAAATAAAAGAGAAATAGAGCAATCCATTTGGGCCCATGTCTTCATCGTTGGCAACCACTTGAGCAACTGAAGTGTGTAGAGGAATGTCCTCCTCTACAGTCACATGTTGAAACAGACGTGAAAATTTTGGTAAATTATCATTCAAGTCTAGGACGTTCACATTCACCTCAGTCATATCTAGTACTTCATTTGTTTCTGGATGCTGGGCTGCCACAGTGAGCAAGAAATATCCATCTTCTTCGCGATTTAGTTTTCTTTCAGCTGTAATTTCCATAAAAATGAAGTCTTCCACGCGCTTGGAACTAACAGTGAATGTCCCCTCAGCGTTCCCTTTCGTTATGTTGAATTCGACCTCAGTGTCCTCGTCGTGAGCATAAACACCCATTTTCAAGTCACATATTATTTGAGACTTTTTTGTCTCGGAAATCGTAGCTTGATATAGTCCACCACTCGTAAATTTAATGTCTTTTTCATTTTTTGAACGAAATTCCCACGAATAGGTGGGAACAGTTTCAACCACGACTGAACTGGGACGACCTTGCCGCAATCCATCGTCTCCTAAAGTTTGTGTATTGTTTTCCACCAAACTTTCCTCGATAACTCCAAGACAAACATTTAAAGAACAACAGAATAAAAGAATCGGCAGTACCACGAGTTTAAAGAGAGATCTCATCCTGGAACCTTCACCTGGATTTCAAGAAACGGCAAAAATAACATTAGAGAGAAATGATAACAACTACGAAGCAATTAGTCCCCTGTAATTTGTTTAATCGTGAGTTGTGCTTACCGTTAAAACGTTAATTCATCTATTAAATCCATCCCAGATATATTTAGTTTAGCGCTATACAACTTCAAAGCGAAGGAATGCAGTACATTTGAAAGGATACATGTGGTAAGATGCGGACATGTCGTTTATCTGTTCAAGAAATCCACCAGCATGTCTGGTGTGTTGAAAAGTAAATGAAAAATTTGTGAAATCTCTTGGGAATACTAATACACCGCAGGCCCTCAACCGACAGGAAATGTGACAACCTAATTGACACTGTCTCCATAGAAACGAGCATTTTAATGCTAATTCAGGAAAGAATCTATATTCCTTTATTAGCAATAGTCAGTGATCTTAAAAGGTCGCATGATTAGAATTCTCTTCAACATCGTTATGTTTTCAATTATTCGAATTGAAGGCCACTCAAAGGGCACGATTTGTAATTTGTTTGTATTTCACGCCTCGTAAATGCTGTAAATATGAACCAGATTTACAAGAATTCTATAGCTAGTGCCCAATAACTTAATGAATTGTCAATAATTGTCAGTTTACGAGAAGTCTGCGGTTTATACAGCTTGCGTGACATTCAGAATATCTTTGTTATCTATAGCCAATTATCAACTGCAGGGCTTACCCCCAAAGGATCACTTGACCACAACTGCCACAGCAGAACAAAAGAAAAACAATCAAAGTTTTCTTCTAATATCAGCTGCCGCAGATTAAACCACAAAAATTCCATTTCTAGCGTCAAGAAAGGTCATTGTGCATGCAAATCACTCCTGGACAAAGTGAATCATAGCTTACACATCGAACAAATAGATTGACCGATAACTGAAATCAGTGCCGAGAGACAAACTCGAAATTGTCTGCCCACATTTCGCGAAAAAATTATAAGAATCAGACTTCCTTTTAGGGTCTTAAACTCCCCTAACTATCACTCAAAATAAACCAGTATGAGCTCAAATTGGTTTTATAACGCGTCCCTTCACAAACTGATAGCTAGCCTACGCCATGACTAAAGCTTGGTAGAAAAAAAAAGAAAAACTGGTAGGTGTCATGTTTGTACCTCTTGAAAGAAGGTTTAACTTCGACAACAGTACGGCTATTCGTGATTAATCAACTGGAAAAACCACCAACAGTCGCAGGATGATATCAACTCTTTTGTGGAAAAAATCTGACTTTCAAATTAAGTTGCAGTCTTTTGAGATGTTCACAAATGAACAGTAATTGCGGTTTGTAAGAGACTTTTTGGGAGGATTTGAACAGATTATCATCAGAATTATGAAGGATATCACGCGATATTCGAGGTAAAGTTCCACAACTCAGTTTAATCTCACAAAGGCACATCGCAACTTTGTTGATGTTATAAGGAGCCTTACATCTCTCAAGTTAGAGAAGAATATTCTCTTACAAATATAATAAACGACTACTTGAGTATTGCATGTTCTCTATATATTCCAAAAATACTTTTCCTGAGGAAATCAGATGAGTGCGGTTTTAGTATCGCTGTACGTGCGTGTTATATAGTTCAGTGCACAGCGACATCCTGTCTCACCACATCCAAACAAGAAATCAGCTAAGAATTTAAATTCCTGCCAGCTTACGTCTTAATACATGTAAAAAATCAGTACCATCTTTGCTCTTCGACCAGATTAGCTATCTTAGTTTTAAGGTGTTTTACAAATACGAAGAGTGTGACATTTGTTTCATCTGAACCGACCTAACTATCTATAAGCGCCTTAGAATAATGATCAGAGCGGTACCGCCCTCTTGTCAACGACAGCTTGCTCTTGTCTTAATTTTGAATTGTTACGATGTGAAACACGTCATTTATCTGATGTAATCATATCTAGTATTGTACCCTACCCGCCTTTATTAATTCAAATATTGCTAAATATGTTCGTCAAAATCATCAAAACGTCGCTGAACATGTGTCAGCCTGATTATCTCATTGCATCCGAAAGTGCAAATCGTTCATAAATAAAATCACGAAAAGGCAAATTGATTAGTTCAAGCAGTTTCTTTAAAACTTAAGTTCTTAAGTGTGCAAATTCAAAACTTCACTTAATCAAAGGGTAACTGTTTAAACTCTGATGAGTTTGTCAGGAAGTTTTCAAACCTCGTGCACGTTTCGAAGGTCGCGGGATAAATTCTGCTTGACGCCTACCTCTTTCGAATACTTTCTAGTAACGCCCAAGAACGCGCGCATGAGAAAGGGTTACAGTGTCTGTCTAATATTCTTAACCAAATGCTGATCTGACCTGTTTTATTTGTCATTATGCCAAAAGATCTTTTTTCCAATTTCGTTATTATAAGTAGAACAACATTTTAGTACACAATTATTAACTTAAAACAAAATGTAGTATTCAGAATCGAATTATTCCTTTTCACGTCAAAATCACCAATTTTCCACGTTGACCAACAAACAAAAGTCGATTGTAAAAGTCATTGCCATTTCGCGACCGATGACGAAGTATTTATTACTTTGTTTTATTTTTGAACTACTAAGTTTCTTCATGAAATATCGAATCATCCCTTCACGTGATAATCATCATGTTTAATTGCTATCTAATTGATAGCACAAAAGTTGACAGTAAAAGCCTTTTGTAAAAGTTTGCATTTCACGACAATGACAACTTCGAAAACCTTCGTGGAGTAGTTCATGACAGCACGTTTGAAACTTTAAGTAATATATTAAGACTTCACATCAAGGATATTTTCTACTTCTCCCAATACATTGATTAAAATACCAAACGATCCTTGACTGTTTGATTAAAGAGGAAAAAAACTGAATTATTTAAGAGAAAAAGATTTGGCATGGAAATTTGTTTATCTTGTAATAAACGAAGGATGATTTTACAAGAAACTTTTAAAAATCTCGGCTGATTACAGAACAGCTAAACTGATTCACTAGAAGTTTCTAATTCGTTTGAATGACTTTACTCAAAATTTTTCAATTGAATTAACTGGGTCTGGTCTGTAGCATTGAATCATTCCTTTCACGTGATATTCATTGAGTTCCCACGTGGACGGGCGAACAGAACAATGGTCAGTTGTTAAGGTCTCTCTCAAAATCTGCTATTTGACAGAAGGTGAAAAGTCTCTCGAAGTTTACACCCATTTTGAATTTCTTGTGAGAAAGTTTATAAAGCGTGATAAAGCGTCAGTACCTTTAAAAAGTTCACCCATAAATTCCGGCCTCCACTTTAAGAACTTATTAAATGATTATTATAAATCAAATTTAAAAAACCTTTCCTCAACAGAATTGGAATGCTCTGCTTTTCTTGAGATGGAACAAATTATCTCCGAAATCTACGGCGAAAAACGCCAGCAGATTAATGCGGCATATCATGTATAAATGGCGTGTAATTGTAGTGCAAAAAGATTTACTTTCCTTTTATTTCTTAGAAACATAAAACTTCGATGGAAATGAATAACGGTCATGGAGTGAGAGAGAGAAACTGATACAATGAAAACAAAAATTATATACTCTAATATAATAATGATTGGGTACGTTTGTCGCCACTTCGGACATCTCCAACTGTGTAAATGCATATCGGTGAGGGATAGGGTATCACGCCTCCTAACCGTCTTCAAATGAATAAAACCACTGCTTGAAATGTTTCGTGAAAGACGAAAAGTACCTTCACAACAAGGAGTCAAACTATTATTCAGAAAGATAATCAGCTCCACAGATGTTTGGCTTTTAAACAGAAGGGTAAAAACTTAACAAGTGTCTACAAGAGGAAAAAACGCCTCCAGGCTACCAGACATCCAAGCCACACTGGGAACAATTTGACTTGCCTGTTGACCTACATTTCGTAAAGCGTGGGAAAGTTTGTCTATGTTCACGCTTGCATCTGAAAAATAGATCAAACTTTTAATTGGGTCTAAGTATCCCTTCCTTAGGAACCTAAAAACTTAAAGCTGGTGTTCATTAAGATGTAAGTACACACTTCTGAAAAATCAGGAATAAAGTGAAAAAAAAATTCAAGAAAAACACTGCGGATGTTTGATAAAAAGGCGTGGTATTTACAAGAAGACACATAGTTTTAAAAAAAGCTTTCAGGACAAAAAAAATGAAACATTTTAGCAAACAAATTGCGAAAAATATTTTCAACCTTTAAAATCGTGCGGTAGCTTTATCACTGGCTCATATCCAGGTCGACAGACTCCCTTTTCAGTCACTTCCTTATCAGATAAAATATCTGTCGTCTCCTACAGAACAATTGCTTACTTATAGATGAAATCAAAACCTATGTGCAGCGCGTCTTTTTTTCCAGCATATCCTTTTTGTTCATCAGATACACCGCTTTGAAAGAGACTGATTAAATCAAAGTACTTATTTCAATATCATCTACAGGTGCTATTGTTTCGTTCCCATCTAAATTCCTGCTTCTCTCGATTCGCTCGTCACCTGCCCTTATAGGGTCTGCTCTTTCGAGAGCTTTCCTAAACTAAACTTTGAATACTTTATGACACCATAAAAAATGAAAATGCCATAAGTTTTCCTACCCACGAACGGCCAGTTTTTCACCTGGATTAACCGACTTAGTGTGACGTTTACTTTATTCAACCGACCTAGCGGTTTACAAGCACTGATCAGTGCATCACCACCCTCCTGTCAACCACAGGTTCCTCACGTCTTTTTAATGTAAAGGGTTACAACAGTTTGGAACACACTATTGATCAGAGATGACAGTTTTAACTCTGTGATTTTTCTTCTCATTAACGCCTAATGATTTCGATGGTTGCGGTGTGTACATTACAAATGTAACTAACTCCCGAATAATCTGCTTTTTTTGGAAAAAAAAATACCCCCTTCTTGATTAACCTGTTAAGGACTATGCTTGTCATTACGCCAGGTGCCCGGTCAGTTTGTCAGACAAACGATCAGGCTTAAGAAGAGTTCGGATATTTCAAACCCAAATACAGAAAATCTCTTTTAGTCAAACGAAAGAGCACAAAGGGGAATTCCCATAATGTGATAATCATCGGATTTCCAACGGGAAGAACAAGCGATGACAAGCCAAGGTCAATTGAAAATGCATTTTTCATTTCACGACTGATGTTTCATCTTTTTCAAACACGTCTAGATGAGTCTGTGGTATGTTACTAAAAGTAAGAGTCCTCTAAAATGGCTGATTTTATCTGAAGTATTTGAAAGGAGGGCTTTTTTACTATCATTTTGTAAATAATACGATATAACACGGTATTCTCGATGAAAGTAATCGAAACCAAGAGTCATTAGAAAGTCCAATCTTTTCCCTTGACATTTTCCGGCTTATCTCAAACGCGTAAAGGATGATGAAAAAGTCGCATTTTATTGCTGGAAACCTACGACTGAATACAAAACAACCAAACTTACCAACAGGAGATTTTCAAGAGCTTAGATTACTTTTGTCTGGTTTTCAACTGATTAGACAATAATGATCTGACCACCGTGCAATATCTATCATCGGCGTAAGTTTGTTCATTTTTAAACTATATTTTCCGTAGAATCATCGTTCCTAGACTGCGTAACTCATCCAAAATCTCTCCTAATGCTAGAGAACAAAGTCCCTACTTTCTGGATGTGTTCTATGGAACTTAGAAGGATATAGAACTTCCGCAGGATTTATTATCAAAACTCGTTTGGGTCTGGCAGAAGTGCCTGTCCAAACTGATACATAGAAAAAGCAGTTATTCCACGATACAAAGAAATAACAGCCTACCATCAATTGAAGTTTCTTTCGTCACACATTAGACAAGTTGTTTATTAATACTTAAATATGCTGGTGATTATAAAAAATACACAAGAGTTGAGTAATCGTCTTCTTAAGAGGTAAAAGAGGTATTGGATTGAAAAGTCCAGACAGAATTTCTTTCATGAAAGAGAGCTTCTACTGATCATATACATGTGTGGTCCTACCCTCTACGAAATGGCAACAATTTTCTGCCTAAGAATAACACAAATCTCCCAAGGATATGGCGAAAAATAGAGCCTTACTGCGGGTATCAAATGCAAATTGAAAACGGCTGTTGCTAGGTGTAACACAGAATAACTTAAATATTCCACCACAACTCGAAACTCAAAAGTTAAATGGATATGAATATGATCTCAGAACAAAGGCAAAGTAGTAACACCGAGAAAAAGATATACTCAACACGATAAAAATTTGTTATATTCGTGTCCATCTGTCTCTTCCAACTGTACGTGTGAGGCAAGCCTGGAGGAGTGAAATACGATAGCAAGCCCATCACAACTGCTCAAATATACAGAAACGTTGCTTGATACGTTTCATTTAAAACACAAAGAGTATTTTACGACAAGGCAGTCAAATTCTTATTCAGAAATATAATCAACGCATCAAATGTCTGAGCTTTCTTTACGCGGAGGATAAGGACCAAACGAGAGATAAAAAGAGAAAAAATTTAAACACCTTCAGGCCAGGCACACCAGAGGCAAGCAGCCAAAATAAAAAAGGGCTTGGGTCAAAATGATTTTATTTTATTATGCAATCATCTTTGGCCTCCTTTTGACCTATTTTCCCAAAAAGAGGAGTGGGTAAGTGATATATGCTTGTGGCTGTCATTGAAGACTGAAGCCTAACATCCATTCTTGCTAACAAATAGACCTCTCAAGGCTCACTTCTCTGCCGCGGTTAAACAAACAGTGAGAAAACTAAGCCTCTCAGGAAATAAAAGAGTAGAAACATTCAAGGGTTTGATGAAATGAAGACAGTGATATCTGGATCAATTCCAAGTCGGTGTGGCTCATTACTCTAGATCACTTTATTAGTTCAATTATCTGTCATCTCCTGCGCAGCAATCGGTATACTGTTGAATGAAATCGACTCCAATCAAAATTCCCGAGATGAAATACGTACTCCACATATCTGGGCAGGCTTTGTTCGAAAGTAACAGCTGGAAACAGTCTTTAAGTCGTTGAAGCTTGACCAAGCTTAAGATAAGAAAGGGGAAGGGGGTCTACATCTTTGTCTCGGTCTTACGTAATACACAGATCATAGAGTCTTTTACCACTAGCCCCCCTCCTACCGCACATACCCTCCTCACATGTCTTGACACCACTGTGAATATCGCCATTGGAAATTGCCCGCCCTTTGGCTTAAGCTAACTCAATTTAAACGTTGCTGAATTTGATACATATCTATATTGTTGCATAATGTTCGACGGATCAAGACAAAGGTTAAGGAGTAAAACATGCTCACACATGCCATGATCATCCGTTAGAAAACTCAGTCACCCACCCTTAATTATTTCTCTATCTGTTTACTGCGATAAGAATTGCGATGAAAAGTTTCATGGATCGAGCAAAGGGAGGAGATGATTTCTACCTTCTTTGTAACTAAAACAGTGAAGATTTTCAAAGAGGAAGTTCGTGTAAAACACATAAGAGCAGCTAAAGTATTGCGGCAAACTGAGCTCTCAAGCGGTAATCTTCGAAAAATGGCCAGAATGCATAAAGCTAAGGAACTCTGGCAAGTTGGAGTAAATTCCATTCAATTTAATTTGATTTGCAGCAGGAAGCAGATGAAATGACAGTTCTTGCAAACAAGATAGATGCAAAAAAATCTCGAATATGACGGTAGGACCGCAAGTGTTACAAATTTGTTGATTGAGAGATGTGTATTAACTCCCTGTCCTCTGTGATAAGAAAACAAAAGCAATGATAACAACATCTCTAGTTCTGGAGTAACTCAAGTGAAGAAATTTTAAGAAAGTTTTTCTTTGACATTTCAACCTTAAAGTCATAAAAAATTTATAAAACCTAAGCCAGGAAAACTTAAGATTTGAGTATGAAAATGCAATACAATTCACAGAATTACGAGACGTTCAAAATTAAATAAATTACAAAACTTCAATATGCAGGTAACGGGAGTGTTTAGGATGATCATCGTCTTCAAGACAGGGTTAGTCGCTCAATCGTTTACCATACTCCGTTAAATTTGTTAATAATTCAGACGGTTTTGATTTGCAATTTTAATACCGCAAACAAACATTGGTATCGTCTTTGAATTATCTTCGTTGATGATCATATGATAAACGATAAAACCTCCAATAAAACTTTAAGATCAATTACATTACACAAGAAGAAAACTTTGTAAGGAAAACGACGGAAAACTACACCATAGTTGGCAATATCTTACCTGGAGTTTCAGCCTAGGCTTCAAGTTCGCCAGATTTTTTTTGTGCACTCGAAATTCCTCCAGTTCACCTTTAATACACGTTGTCGATCGTAAAGAACAAACACCGACTCATCCGAAATACAAAAACTTGTTCACTTCGCAACAATCAGTGACATTTGTAACTGAATTCTCCAAGACTGGAGCAACATCTCCCGTAGTTAATCCGAAAATACTTTAAAAAGATTGAAAACCGTGGAATCTAAGCATTTGTGAACCTCTGGTAAAGCAGACCGTGGATCGAGGACTGTGTAAAAGAATCTGAACAGTTGAAAGGGACAACTTAATTGTTATATCATGAATATGTACGACGTAAAGTTTATGACCTCTAGCTACAACACGACGAAATATCGGTTGTTAATTTGTGAGATTGAGCCGTCAGACATCAATCATTCTTTGTCAAAGGAAACCTCCTGGAAATAATGATTGGTGAATCTCTTCATTCGCGTCAAGGGGAGCGTGTGATCATAAAATGCTTGGTACTAACGAAAGAAGACATTGAAGGAAAGCTTAGCTAACAAGAGATATTGTTTTCGTCCACCATAAAAAATCTACATCGGTAGAATACATTGAATCGAGTGATAATAAAGGTAATTAGAATTATTTTAAGAGGGCGCGGCAAAGGAAAGAATTTGTTAGTGATTAATTTAAAATACATTAGCATAACAATGTTTGTAGCGTTCTTTTATCGCCAGAGCCGGTTTTTTCTTATGAATAATCTCTCGCATTCTTCTGGTCTTAGTCAAACAGTGATAAAAGGGGAGATTAGTGAGTCAGTCGGCTCGTTAAACTGGGTTAAAGGAACAAAATAGTAGGTCACGTCCACAACATTGAAATTCGCCGAAAAAACAAAAGAAAAGAACTTAACGATTGAGAACAATGAAATCTGGAGAGGGGAGGCCAATATTTTAGACCTGACTTCTAGTAGAAATTTAAGAAAGAGCACCTTCCTGAACTGAAACTTCTTAAGGATTGTAATTATTAAACTTGTTCTGAATGGTTTTATACTACCAAGGCGATTGTGTTGGTGATTAACAGATATCCTTAAGCATCCCATATGAATGAACTTTTGGAGGTTGACAGGCTGACCGAGTCTCAAACAATATCATGTCATTTTCGATTTGTTCTCTTTATGTTCTTTCTCCACACAAAGGAAATATCATAAGATATCATATAAAGGAGTACGCTCTGTTTGTCCACCAAATGTCACAAAATGTACACTTCGAGGTCTTTTTAATAGTCCTTGCACTTTTGTAAAGAACTCGACGTTGGCGGCATTGAATTGAAAGTTCCGGTTAGGTTTGTCAATAACTTAAAACAAAGCAGTGTTTTTCTCAGTAAAAAAGGGGTCCTTGCTGAATAAATATGAGGTCAACTTCATCAACGCATATCGTTTTCCACTGAGGTTTAGAGAAAAATGCCGTCCTTAGAGTCTTTGATACACAACACCGATGTCCTCAAGTCACATCGGACAAGTAACAATCAATTGATTAGCATACGAAAAACTTTTGCCGACCACTTTACTTAGCACAACAATCTTGAACAAACAAATCGCGTCCAATTTTAGGATAACAATTCTACTAGACGCCGAAAATAGCGGAGCACCACGAGTCAATGTTATGGCAGAGAGCGCTATAAATCGCTTCGATCATGTTACATACACCAGATAATACACGTTTACTTGTACAAAATAACTCAACAGTTCTTATCTTGAACATTGTAATAGTAAACATCAGTATAGACATATCTCTCTAATAAAACTGATTAACGGTCTGATTTAGCTTTCACATGTGTAGGAACCATGTTGCGCATTGTATGAATAACCAATTTGTCTGACGAGTTTCCGCCATAAGCCCGGGTCGGAAATTTGCGTGGTAATTGCCTGCTTTCATTTTTAAAATTCTATTTCATCGTAAATCAATTAATACTCTTAACGTGGTCAAGGAGTCCATGTGGGAATGAAACTGAGACGAAAATTTCGATCTTAAGGTGTACCAAAAAAACGTCAAACTAGAGTCAGTAATAATTGACATAATGCGTAATGAAAAAAAAAGGAATTCGATAAGTAGTCTTTATGAGCATTCAAACTACTATAAAATTACAGGGCGGGTTAACGAGCGCTGGTTAACTGTTCAAGTCCGACGGATCGCAACAATTACTCGTCAGGAAATTCAGTTATCAGAGTTGGACATTTCTTTAGCTGATTTAATCCTCATGGGCTACAACAACAAATAAAAGAGCTGAGTCACTTACCTTTAGCGATTACAAACTGTTTTCTCGAAGGATTGTCGTTAAGAACAGCTCATCACTTGAAATTCGTGACCGCTTCAATCGCTCTGTTCCCCACACAATAGAAATAGAAGATCAAATGCTTGTTTCGCCGGCCTGACAAACTTTTGTCGCTTGAAATGAAAATTTTATCGGACGGAATCACGTTGAGTTCCAAAGTAGTTAACACTCACTTCAGTACACAGAAACCTGCCGCACGAAGCGATAACGGGTTTCCTATTGAAGCTGAGACACTTATTCACAGGAAAAAATGTGGCTGATAGCTTGTATAAATTACAAGACGCTTGGTCAGCGAGTCTTAACAAACAATGGATGAGTGGGTACACAAAGTATGCCTAATGACCTCGAGACAAAGAACCAGCCACGCTCGCCTTCGTAATTCAAACAGGTTGAATACTTTTGAATCTTGCGGTAGGTAACTTCCGGTGAGAAGCAAACTAGTTCCGGTGAGAAAACAATCGGCATAAACTTGCAAGGTGCACCGACATAGTTTGAGTTTGGATGGATAACTCACATATGCCTACTATTGCATCATTGCTAAAATACTCTTATCTTTCTTCTCTGGAAGATCTGCATAATATTTTCACTTCGTGAGAAATTTAGACTTGCTCAGGTTTCGCTGTCTTACGGTTGGAACGCGGTCTGGACAATGTACAAATATCGGTAGCTTTTTTCAAAACAATGAAACTATAGCGGCGCTTGTCCACCACTAGCTGGACCGCACAAAATCCACTGATCAATACAACGTACCGCACCAAACTTCTTTGGGAACGCCTTCTTCTTTATTATTGTATAATACCGTGAAACTAAAAATTGATTTAAGAAATTAGGGACACGCAAATAGATTAAGAAATGCTTCAGATAAATCAAACTTACATTATTGCCGGATCTGGCGAGAGTTGATATCGATTGAACCTTTCCTTCCTTTCCTTTACTAAATTATTTTCTTACGAGCACGAGTGCTTACCAAAAACTGATCAAAGGGCCTTTTATCAAATATATTGAATTACACCTAAGAGCTCGTGACGAGCCACCTAGTGTGACTTTAAAGATTTAACCAAAAGATTTAACCAAAGATTTAACCAAATCAAACAATGAACAGAAACTCGTGCTACAGGGGCACTTACAGAAACTAGGAAATTTCCGTGCTCTTTTTAACCAAACATTGGCCGCTATGAACTCGTGATTGTGATGTGATTCGTTTGAAGGGATTATTTTCAATCTAAAAAAAGTCTCAGGTCAGAGTGGGGCCTTGTCAGACGTGTGTCAGGCATCATTTCGCACGCTAGGTTTCCTGTTATGGCCCAATTATGGCTATGGGCTCACGCGGATTTCGGAATTGCGCGCGCGCGTACAGAACTTCATCAAAAGAAATCCAGCTGGGATATTTTTTAAACATTACGTTGTACACATGTTTTCGTTTTGATATGGTTGCGCAAGCATGTCTCGAAGGCGTTGAAGATGAAGGTGTTCTTTACCGAAGTCAGAGGGAGTATCTTCACTTAAACCCTTCCTCTCCTCCTCCCCTGTCTTTTTCTTTGCCTCTCCTCCTCCTCTGTCTCTTTCCTAGTCTCTACCCCTCTCTCTTCTCCTCACTTCCTTAACACTGTCTCCGGAGCGAAACAGAGACTAACAAAGGCGGTATTTCTGTCACATGGCGCATAAACTTATGTTGAAAAAACAAGTAAGTTTCATAGTAAAAGGGAATTTCCGTGAACAGTTGTCCCTTTGTCAACGTGTGTTGGAAATAACGGTTTAAATTTTAGCTTGAATACATCTCAATTAGGTAAGTTTTGGAAGACTCAACAAATAAAGGATGTTTACGTCAGTGCATCCGCCCCCTGCTTACAAACAAATCCAGACAAAACTCCATTCATTTTGAGGTTACAAAAAAAAACCAGAGTCAACCGCTTTTAACCGAAGTATTCTCCGATTGGTAGAATTTCAAGGACCTGACCCCGTTTGGATCGTTTTGTTTGGATCATAAAAACAAAATCAAGGGAAGTGACTTCCTTTGATTTTGTTTTTATGATCCAAACACCTAGGTAACAAGCATGAAATTCGGCCGGACAGAAAAGATGAGCGCGTGTGGTGAGAACCATCTAGCTGTGCGAGGCTCTCGATTGAGCGGATAAGACAAAGTGTAAATAAGTAAAAGGGATGTACACGGAATGAAAAGGGTTTAGATGAGTGCTGCCTATTCATCACATTCCGAGTTCCACAAAAAGGAAAGGCCTGAAATTTATGCTAGTTAGACCTAAGATTTTGAACTCCTGTAGCTTTCAGCAGTCCTGCTCCGTGACCGAGCCCCAAAGTTACAAAAAACTAGAACTTACCTTAATTGGGCTGATTTTTCTTGTTTACATTCCAAGATAATTCGTGCTGACTGAAGGCTGACTTTAGGCTAAATATAACGATAGGCATGCCTAACCATGCAGATATATTATTTTAGAACCTTCTGTCTAGGCTTATTAACGAAATCTAATTACAAAAATAGGATATTATGATAGTAGGCAGACGTCACGATTACATATTCTTCGCAAGGATTTTCTTGTTGTTACCATAATTTTGGTTTTACGGCGACTCTGCTCTGATTAAGAACAACCCAGCGAGTTCATGATAAATGATGAAAGAGACCTGCACGATGAGAATTACAACTTCGGAATTTTGTTAGTCATTACGATACTAGACGATTTGACATTAGAACGCAAATGTATTTCAAATCTTAAAGTTTTACCCAGTTTATAAGGTAGTATTAAGATAAACCTTATTTGAGCCCAGGAGACCTTATAATCGCTGTTGTTGACTGACTCTAGTCAGACAACTCGATCCAATCTAGATGGTTCTACCAGCCGTCATGCCGCCGTTTTAGGTCGAAAAACCTTCGACAAAAGAGCATTTTCCTTCATGTCTTAAAATGTTTCAGCCAATATACATGAACACCAAGAGGATGGCGCCAGATTATTTAGGATCAAGTTTTGATCTTAGCAACATTCACGAAGGTAATTCTTACACTTTACCTAAACCACTAACTCAGCCAACTAACAAGCTCTAAGCTTCCATAGCCCTACCCTGATTATTTGTATAGAAGAAGTCTGAGCATGGTAGAAATGGGTCGGGAAGCAGCGGACATACGATTTAATTCAGCACATAATGTAATTTAGTCATCACAGTTTGAAATACAGTAAAAGAATAGCAGCCTTAATATTCTGAGGTTCTCTTGATTTATAATCATAGAGAGGGGGGGGGGGGGGTGACGTGATATTCAGTTCACTGAAATAAACTAAAGATTGTCATGGAATAGCGGATGCCGTGTGATAATTAACAATGTAATCCGTTCTTCTATTCACTGTAGCGCCTTATTATAACAAATAGTATTGAATTCACACAGCAATTTGTCATTGGTATCCGTTCGCGACCGAATATTAATTGACACCAGTCATAAACATACAGCTCAATACCAAAAATAAAGCCTGACCAATATAGTTCAGACCTGATGAAGTGCCTCTTAACTTCGTTATATATGGTATGTCTGCGGTAGAGAGAGGGTATATTTGTATGAAGAGAACGAAAGTCATTTTTCACAAACCTGTGAAGAATCAAATTATCTAAATTACGTTTGTGTGGTGCTCCTTCAGTGAGAGGGGTCGAGAAATCTGCGCTTTTGTGTAGCAGTCGAAAGAGTAACTGAAAAGCTTGTTCCCAGTGGTTTCTCTTTATTTTGACGTCATTTCGTTGAACGTTAAGATTGTAGATAATGAAAACTGTAATCCGAAATTTTTTGAAAAACAGTGATTATCTATTTCGTGAAAGTCGGAACAGTGGAAGATCCTGAATGCAGATTTGTCTTTATAGTATCTCTACCGGTATGGCTTGAAAATATTAGTTTCGATACCGATCTTAGTTAATTTAAGACAGGTAGAGGTTCAACAACATTCGAGAGGAGGAAATTAATCTAAGGCACAAGGCCCGGGCGCACTACGCAAATCTTTTTTTTTTTTTTTTTTTTTTTTTTTTTTTCATTTCTACGCGGCAAATAAACAGTGAAGATGGAAGATTTGTACCACAGGATGCTGTAGGACGAGCGGTACCCGGGATACTCAGAATACAATGATTATGGCTCCCAATTTTGCGTTTAAGCTGAATCCCCAGGTCCAAGTTCTACTCAATTTTTAAATCCATGCGATTGATATTTGGTGGTTAACATTTATTTCGCTGTTTTTCAGTGCGCCCACGATTGACAAATTGAAAATTTGGCCGAGACATCCGGAATTTGTCGAGACTTTTGATGGAGCAAAACAAATTTTGTCAGCCAAATGCGCGTGGGCCCTAATAATGTAAATTTACCGTGGATTTCGTGGATTTACCGTCTTCGCTTCGTTCCCAGTCTCCTTGGGTCCTTTTCTAACGTTTGTTCAATTTATTGCTTGCATCAGGTACAGATCAGAATTAGAGGGGATGAGATACTTGATTACTATCGTAATATTAACAGCAGTATTTGAAATAGTCGGTAGTTTTCATTCTAGAAAAGAACTGGGACGTGGTAACGACGAAACAGTGACTGCAGAATCTCTCGATGCATTGGAGCAATTTTGTGAGGGCAGCGAGCGATGCAAGGTAAGAACTCCACAGGAGCAAATGTATAAAATTCAGACATTGTAATACTGCTTCATACGTAACAAAGGAAATGGTGGAATCCGCAAAGTTAAGGAAATTAAAGAAAAATATAGTAGTCTTAGCTAGTTCAAGCACAAGCAACGTCCTACCACTACTCACCCCCACTCCCTATGGAAACGGATGAGCTTACCCAGTCCTCCACGATCGCCGCCGATTAATCTCTTTCCGCGTGCTGTTTCGTTGACATGGCGTTTCGTAGTCGAACCAGCCTTTTGTTTCGTTCTTCTCTCAGCGCTTTTAGAACGGTAGCAGCTAGGAGAACATTTACTTCTCGTTTCAAGGAAAGTGGGTCCTATTTTAAATTCGCTGGACCTGTTCTGATCGGTGCTTCGGCTGCTACTGCAGGACTATTTGCTGCAAATCAATTGTACAGGAACAATTTTACCCTCATTGGAAATGTTCACGCCGCAACAAAGGTGGGAATTGTGAATGTTACAGTCATTTATTCTAGAAGTATAATTCTATGCGCGCTTTCTCCTCTAACTTAAAGATGTTCTGTACCTGAAGATTATTTTCGGTATCTGAAACGATATTGGTCGAGTTTTTACACCCCCCGCAACCCCACTTTTTTTTAGCCTCCAAAATATCCTGATATTTACGGCCATATTTCGTTGAATTCTCCTATTAATACGATGATACGACCACCTCCTCTCCTCTTCATATTTGAAGAAAGTGCTCACAACTCAAACCGGAAAATTGTTCAATAATGGTGACGGTACTTTGTACATTAAGTGTAGAAGAGTGTTGGCACCCAGTCATAACCCAGTTGTCACCCAATAGAACCTTACCTCGCTTTTCATTCATAACGTAGAGAAAATGTCAGGACCTTAGAGAACCATGAAGATTACTGATCACTTCACATAAACCTCCACCAATGTCATCTATTGCATAATTTGCACTTATGGCAAAAAGTTATACATTGGTGAAACAGGAAGACGACTTGGTGACCAATTCTGAGAAAACCTTTACAACATAGAAAGAATGACAAGGATGCATCCAAACCAGTCACCTTAATGGTCATAAGAAGCATGTGGCCGTCAAGGATCTTATATGTGAACTGCAGTATAAGAAATAGGTGTGATCTTCACAGCAATGAACACTGCTAAAGCAGTAATGAAAGTGACCCTAGAAAAAAAAAATCCAGGTCTATGCATGATTAGAACCCATGACCTCTACAATACTTATGCAGTGCTCTACCAACTGAGCTAACAAGCCAACTGGGAGCTGGTTACTATGTTGGTTCTTACTAAACCTTTGAAGTAATGAATCAATGACTGTGAACTCAGTGCAGTTTAAGAAGTGAATATTTGCAAGCAATCTTCACATTGATGAATACTGCCAAAGCAGTAATGAAAATAAGGCCTGAAAAAAATTCAGGCCTGTATGGGATTTGAACCCATGACCTCTGTGATGCCCGTGCATGGCTTTCTGCAGCCTTTCATTATGTCCAGGTAGTTGGGAAAGCAGCAAACCCTGGAACAAACATTTAACTTTCAAATTAGCACTATTAATCCTCATGGTATCAAGGAATGCTTTTCATTCAACTAATTTGTTCTTGTTCTTCTTTTTACAAGTTCCCAACCCACAATTTCTCCATTTGTTCTGATGAAGAACTAACACTTGAAATGTCAGCTCTGAAACTCTTGACATTAGCCAATTTACTTTATCAACTCAGTTGATAATACTAAATTACCTTGAACCTCACCTTAACTAGGTGAAGACCACAAGTTAAGGGGTGATCCCAGGTGCATGTGATCTCACCTTTGGCAACTTTTGTTTCATACCTCACTGTACTCAGTACTAAAACTGACATGCTATCATATGGGTAGATATTTTGCAAACATCTATTTTAATAATCCAGTAACTGGTCAAAGGGAGCTCTGAGAAGCTGTGTGTTCTGCTCTTATAGGTATACCAACTCTTGCTCAGAAACTTGATTACATTTGACAGCAATTTTTTTGTGTGTTAAGGTTGAAGGCCAAGGTAAATCAGAGATAACCTTTATCATGGTCAAACCTGATGGAGTCCAGCGGGGTTTGGTTGGAGAAATTGTCAAGCGCTTTGAACAGAAAGGATTCAAATTAGTAGCATTGAAATTTATGAAGGTGAGAAACAGTGACTCTGTGTTCTAACTTTATTTGTTCCAAATCAAGAGCTTTTGGAACTTTTTGATGCGATACTGTTCTAGCTTGTGTGAGAATTCTTACCTGATAGATGATTAAGTTTCTGAATTGACTACCTTATTATGTATTATCCTTGACAAATTTTGAAATCTAAATTCTCACATGAGGAACAATTTGTGGATTTTTGGCCATTATTTTGCCATTGAAACTATTGATACCACTTGTCACTTAAGAGACCACAAGACTTCTTTTTGTGTACAAAACCTGGGAAGCTGCAACACGCTTTTGCCAAAAAATATTTTAATTTGGTTTTAACTCTGATAGGATATCTTTGAACTGATTCCTTAGTAAATTTCCTAACAGTCATTTTGAATTTGATTGAAGTGCAAACCAAGGTCACTCACTATTATTCTAGAACAAGATGTTTTTCCTCTACCATTGATTAGTACTGGGATTACCCCTAATGCACTGGAATACTTTAGGCATTGAGTTATGTAATAACAACTCCACACTTTTCTTGCCATGGAAATTGATATAGTAAACCATTTTCATTAATTTGTGGACTGACTTCTATGTTTATTTAAGGCGGACGAAGCCCTTCTGAAGGAACACTACGCAGACCTTAGTCATCTGCCATTTTTTCCAGGCCTGGTGAAACATATGTCCAGTGGACCAGTTGTGGCCATGGTAAGTAATAAATATTTCTGTGGTGGTTAGCCTTAGTGATGAAAGCTGAAGGTTAAAATATTCTAGATTTATATTAAATCTTACCAATGTCACCTTCAGTTAAGTAAGCTGTTAATAAATTATCTTTTCAATATTAATGCACTGGCAAACTGACAAGTGATAATGAAAATTTGTAACTACTGCTGAATATTGTTTGGATGAACACTGAATTCTTAGGACTTTGTAGTTATTGGTTAGAGGAATTGGCCATATATCTTAAGAATTGAACAGCAGATATTGCAAGCCAGCAGTTTTGCCACTGCAGCCCCCAACCATAATCAATCAACTTGAGTGTAATTTTCTTGAACCTAGGAGAATGCCTAGATTCTGAGGTCCTCTTAAACCTGCAGGTTTGGGAAGGTCTTAATGTTGTGAAGACAGGACGCCGTATGCTTGGAGAAACAGATCCAGTCAGTACATTAAAGCTTTTTATTGTATCATAATCTTTAATCCTGAATTTCAAGTTCTCCAATTATATTTTTATAGAATACACAAATTAGTGGTTACCTGCAAGCTCAAAACTAGGGGGAAAAAACTATCTAGTAAAAATTTATGAATATAAACATTGTGGCAAATCTTTTTTTAATGACTAAATGAAGGAAATTTTTTCTTTAGTGCACATGCATTTCATAGCAGTAAGAGAAAAAGTCATGCAAACTCTAAACCTCTCTGTATTCTTCAGGCAAATTCTTTGCCAGGAACAATCCGTGGAGACTTTTGTATCCAGATTGGAAGGTAAGCTGCTGTAGCCTTACTGAACCCTTGGGCAATCAAATTTTTTTTGTAATGTTATTTTATCTTTCTTTTGTGTTATTGAAGTGAAAAAGGTGACAAACATTTGCTGACAAATTTTGGATTATCATTGATGTTGAAGTAACTTTTCAGTCTTTGCCTTTAATGATTACCACTACACCTGTATTTATCCCTTGACTCTGCAGAAATATCATTCATGGAAGTGATTCAGTGGAAAGTGCTAAAAAGGAAATAAATCTTTGGTTCAAGAATGACATAGTAGAGTGGAATCTGACATCATCTGGAAACATTTATGAGTAACGATTGATCTGTAATAACTGGTAGTAATAAATTGAATTCTTCCCAAACTTATTGTGTTGTAAATCTAACAAAAAACAAATTAAATGATATGTGCCCATGTTGTAGCAATCACACCTTTACCTTGAAAGCCATTCCACTCTTGAGTAATTTTTGTTCTCCTGTAGATAAAGCTATGTGTCACTAGGTACCTCTTTCTGTTGCTTCTTATATCCCATTTCCACTAAAGCTTAAACATGTTTTGAAGTTGTTTTGTTAAACACAGTTTAATTTTTTTCTTTGTAGAAACTACTTAACTTAATATTTTTTTTACTTGAATGTAGCACATTGGAAATGCAAGTTAGCAAGTACTTGAATCGTATGGAATATTAAGTTTTTCAGCTCTCTGTTTATGATTTTCATCTAGTAAAAACCAGTTTAACAAAATATGTTTCAATGGTGTGAATAGGGTACTAGATAAAGATACCTGACAAACCAGATATGCCTGTAGGCTTGCCCTGTACAGTCAGCTAGGCAATCAGTAAAACCCAAGGAATAAATAACTCACCCATAACACTTCTTTTGGTTCTGTATTACAGTGCAATTAATTCAGACTATAGCAACCGGATGAGAGTCCATTTAAACAACTCCTTTTGATATTTTGACTATTCATGTTGTAAACACAATTTGGCAACATAAACCATATGTGAGGCTTCTCAACAGACCGTCTGTTTTCCCATGTTTTGTAATTCAGATGGTAACCCATAGTAACTGAATGCAAATTATAATTCTTTCATTTTTTAATCCTAAAATCTAAAATAATGTGCAATCATCTTAAAGACCTATTAGTTCCACAATCATCACAGGTCGACAATCAAGTTGGTGTTTCTTTGCATGAGAGCTTCAGTTTCAATGCATTGAGATGCATAATCACAACCTCGAAATGCAAGTCCCATGGAGGGGGAGAGAAGGAACAGAAGGAACAGAAAATGGAGTATCTATCACTTAGAGATTAATGTAGATTTACACATTTTCACTAACTTGGACAAAAAGGTTTATATGTTGTTGGCTTTAAAACAAAATTATTCTACAAAGGCAAAGGGAGTTCATAAGCACTCCAGGGCACCACTCTCCCTGTAATGACAGTTATTATAGTCTGAATAAAAAGTTAGAAATAGGACAACCTGTGATGAAATAATTTATCAATAATAGCACTTGATGATCAGTGTTATACCCGTTTCACCTGTCTATGCTGAACTATGTTGTTGGCATCTAATTAATACAGAATTGTATTTTGTAAAAAATATTGATTCGATTCTATGATCGGTAAAGTTCATTACTATCGTATCCCAAATCTAAATGAGGATAAGGCCAACAGGATGTGACTGCATTTGTTATTCCTTCCTCCTCTCCCCTCCCTCCCCGTCACCTCGGGAGTTTGTTCCAGTACCTTATATGGACACTGAACTTTCTTAAAGTCCCAGGGCACGTGGCGCTTAAGACTGTTCTCGATAAGGAGCTCGTGATTCTTGCCTCTGCTGGAACTGTTTCAAAAAGTACCCTCTGAACATGTCGAAAGACGAGCGAACCTTCCTTATGATCAAACCAGATGCTGTTCACAGAGGACTGATAGCAGATATCATTAAAAGATTTGAACAGAAAGGGTTCAAATTAGTCGCCATGAAATTTGTCAAGGTACGCTGCTTTTGTGTAATCCCTACTCAATGTCTGATGGGGTATTTCTTTGAGCGATAAGTCACGAAAAGTTATTTTTCATTCTTTTAGGCGAGTGAAGAACTCCTTAAAAAGCATTACGAAGAACTGGCAAAGAAACCATTCTATAATGGCCTTGTGAAATATATGGGATCAGGCCCTGTTGTGGCAATGGTAATAAATTTGATTGTGATCCATGTGTTGAAATGTTGCTTACTACTTTTCTTCAAGGCTGACTGTGACTAAAGTTCCGACCTTTTTGTAATCAGCAGTTCTTTTTATGGTGATCGCCCGTCTTTTATTACAACCTTTGAGAATAATGTACTCCTAAGTCAGCAACAGCAATCAACTTACCACAATGTCTTTAGTTCTCGCATGTCATCAAAATGGAAAATTTTTTTTTGCAGTTTTGATAAGCTATGTATAGAGTTCCTGTTTCACTCAGTATATTTGCGATTAACTTCGTTCGGTGTGAGTTCGAATGAACAGTCCTTTGGCGTAAAGGGAGGGACGGAAAGGGAAGGGTGAGGGTCGAACTGAAAGACAAGGTAACCAAAAGAAAGAAAAATATGCAAAGAATTGAGGAATTAATAAATAAGGCTGGATACAAATAGAAATGTTACCCCAGAGATCAGAATTTATCACAAATTTTGGCAGAAGGAAGATTGAGGTACAAAGCTCGCCTTGTCAACCTGCAACCCTGAAAATTTAATCCATGGTCTTTTTCCTTCTTTTTTTGAGTGTATTACCAAACAGACCTCAATTACTGTTTTAAAAGGTTGTGCTATGTAGAAAATGTTTCTTGTTTACTTAATAACTGAGCTTTTCAACAATTTCATCCAGGTGTGGGAAGGACAAGGTGCTGTTTCAACATGCAGAGCTATTCTTGGAGAAACAGATCCAGTGGGTATTGTTGTGACAAAGGATGACAAACTAATAATGACTATTGCTCAAATTACATTTTTTTAAAGGAAAAATGTATTGTAGTAATTTGATTTCATTCACTTGCAGGCAAAATCTAAGCCAGGTACAGTGAGAGGAGATTTTTCCATTCACATTGGCAGGTTAGTGTTCCTTTATGGCTCTTTTTACTGTTACTTTAACTGTTTTATTTTTGTTCTTTTTTCGGTTAGCACTCTGCAAGTAAAAAAAATCAATTTTGTATTCTCTGGCAATATGTTGTAACTGTTATTCTTTGTGCTGTACACAAAATTGATTCCTTTGATTTTGTCTCTAGGAACATCTGCCATGGCAGTGATTCAGTGGACACAGCAAACAGAGAAATTAAGCTCTGGTTTAAAGACGAGGAGCTTGTTGATTGGGAGCCAGAAATGGCAAAATGGATTTATGAATAAAAAGTCTCCTGAGTTGGGTGAAGAGTAAAACAATGAATTTAAATAAAGTTTCATCATTTTGAATGGTATTTCTGCATGTTGGTGTTCTATGTTCAGGTAATTGAACCACACAGGCTATTTCAAATTAACCAATATTATTGTAGCTTTTTATTTCTGAAGATCATGATATAAAAATAAATTAATATAAATAAATCTTTGAATATTAGGCAGTGAAATTTGTACCTAACAGAGAAACTGAAAACATTTTCAGAAATTCTGAGGTACTTCTAACAATGAAAATAGGGGAATGACTGTCAGGTTTTTCCAAACCAATTATTTTTAAATTTTTTTCTCAACAAAGGTCCAAAATTATGGTTTTATTCTAACATTAAAAGTAATCAGAGGTTAAGTGGGAAAACTGAGAAAATATGATTTAGTGGACAACAATTTTACAGAGCCATACTGGGCAAGAATCTTTGGAGATATATCCAAAAAGTGTATCCTTGAACAGTTTAAAAGGGCTTCTGCATAATTATTAATACTTTGATTGTTACTCAATAAGTTTTGAGAGCATTACAATGTGGGCCCAATACACATCTCATGTAGGTAAGTAATTTTCCAATGATCCAAGCCTCATTTAAAAATTTCCCACAGTAACAGTTCCTTATTTATCAATGTGAGGTGAAATTGGCTGCATGTTCTTCATGTTCATCAAAACCATTGCTCTTTGCTTAACTTCCTCAGACATCACTTCAGGGCAAATGGTAAATAAAATGAGCTCAAACAGAACCTGTAAGAAAAACAAAGATGGATTAAAAATCCACCAGTTTCTTTAATAGCTAAAAAGATTGCCATGCAAATCAAAATGTAGTCTGGTGGAAACTTAGCAGTAACAAGGTCAGAATGAGATGAAAGATTCCATAGACAGCTAAACAGAACAGTAACCTGTTTCCACCCACACACCCTTCTGTATTCTTAGCCTAGCATCCTTATCATGCATCACTCAACAGTAAAAACCAAATAGGACATACCTCTGTTTATCAAATAATGTAAATCTACTTGAAACTAAATTAATAAGGAGAAATTTCTGACAAAGAACTTACATAAAACAGGTGTTTGGTAACCCTGATATCCTGAAATGCTTCAAACACCTAAAACAAACATGTCTCATGTAAAAGCTGGAAAAAAGTGTTTTCAGGAAAACTTCACCCCATTCACTTGCTCAATCACAGAATTTTAAGAATAAAGAATGTTCAATCCAGTTGTTTATTGTAAAATATATAGCACATAAACACTAATCAAGGTACATAACTGTAGCCAGTTAAATCATTAGGGTTACCTTCAGAGTTCCAAGTTTACTATTTTTTTTTCCCACCAGATTCTGGAGAACTTCTATAATATGAATTATTAATAAAAGAAGAATTTTTAAGGATCTTTTATGAAGTAATCTTTTACAACTTAGTATGTGAACCAGTAATTCTATTAATGTCATAAATTTAAAAATTAATTAAAGGACCATTCCCATATATGATTACTGAAAAGAATGGAAAATTTTTCATCATGTAAAAAATTCTGATGGGTGGGAATTAGAATTATCTTGTATTAACTGACACCCCCACTAACATAGCACCACATTTTCCTCAGAAACTTGCCCTCTCAATAAAAAAAAAAAATTAATATCAGATAACTGATAAAACTCTATTGATGATCTGAAACTGTTCCTACATTTCTCAACATCTGTGTGACAGGGAATTAAAGCTCGTTGCCCATTTCTAACTTGCCTGGAATGTTTTTCAGAAGTTTTTGTCTTGCTCTTTTACTTGTCTTAAGTTTCTCCTGAAAGAGAGATGATGACTGTGGAAAGGCATATTTTCAGTTACCATTTAAATCAATTTTGATCACATCTTTAAAAATACCTCAAGTACTAAATCATTGTATTTTGCAAAGAGTTCCATCTTGAATTCCTTGTTCTGGAACTAGCCTGAGATACATGCCAATTATTTTGTCTACTCTCCATGTCCAGCAAAATGATTGAAGCTTGGAGCCAATGTTTAAAAATATTGAAAAATTACAATGTTGACAGACATTCAATGTAAAAAGTCCAACTTCCTTACTGCATCAGTACGTTGTACAGCAGGTTTAGCCAGTTCCCCACCAGGCCATGTTGAGTCACGGAACAAACGAATGTAGTACATTACCATTGATTCTGACACAAGCCACTCAACCATATGATGGATTTCCCTGGTCAAGGAACAAAGTCTTCTCATTAGATGGTAATCAGGATTTATGAAGATAAATTAACTGTCCTTCAATTCAAGTAAGAGGTATAAATTAAACATGATACATTCTACTGTCTGCAAAGGTTCCCACACTTTCTCCATATGTAATGTTTTTGGGATCAGTTAATTGCTAAATATAACTGTTCAACCCCCTTGTGATAAGACACAAATATTATAAGCACACCATAGAAAGGAATCAAAATACCAGTGTGAATAACTTCATTAATTTTAACCTTTATGTCAAGTGACTGAAAATTTTATGATTCAAATCTGTCCTTGGTTTAATCATTTTTCAAACTAGTATGATGACCCACTATATGATATTTACTTCCAATATTTTCATTTCACTATTATGCATGATATTTTGCCATATTAAGGCAACAGAACCCACAAAATCAATGGAATTATGATGTAGAACAGGGCAAAAATATGAAGAAAAAAATGAGAAATAAAAAGGCCACAGGCAGCCATCCAAACTGTAAACTGTTTGACTGTGTCATTTCAGGGACAAACTATATTGATTGAAACAATTTTCTATTGTGGCTGGTTTTGTTTGTTTTGTTTTTATCTTTAATACATGCCTTAAGTAATCAAAACAATGCTCAAAGAATGCCAAAAAATTACAAAATTGAAAAAAGATGGAAAGACTAGTCCCTTTTTTGATCCAGGTTTAACATACAACATCCCTTGGCCTTTTTGCTTATTGCTCATATTTTTCCTTCCTTAGAAAAATATGCTGCAACTCACAAAATATGTGCCCACATTACATGTTGAACCACTGAAAAAGGTGTATTTATAACAAACTCATCCAGAAACTCTTACTTGTTAATTGTGCCTCCAAATGTGACTTGAACAAAAGCTATTAAAGTTCTTCTCAGCCACTTAAAAACTGTGCACAAAAATAATTGTTCTTACTAATATCAATGTATTTATTGTTCTCATCATTATCATCATCATCATCATCATCATTATTATTATTATTATTATTATTATATCATATTATAATGGCTATCATTATTTTATTTTTCCTCCAAGAAGATTCTTTCTGAGGAAAATTATATTAAATACAAGATCACTGTATCCATTCAAGAAAAGGTATCCTGCATGTTGAAATTCATCACATTTACCTCCTTTCAGCTCAAATATTTCACCAATCAACCCATAAAATGGCTCAGCTATAGAATCTTTACGCAGAGAACTGCCCATAACAAGAAAGGGAAATGTCAGGAAAGATAATTGACTAACCTCAGCAAACATCTTTCTTCCAAAAATAGCAAAACCCAATGTTGAAAGTGCTTGTTAGTATAATTGTAATATTTTTTTATGTAAACACTGACATACAAATTAACTCCATCTACTGTTGTCTCATTTTCAAGAACAAAACAATAAAATTTCCTAAAACAATATTCCCATTTTGTCTACTTTGAGAATACTGTGAAATAAAAATGATTTAATTTCTTGAATTATTATGTTCAACTTGTAAATCATCAATAACATGTCTCACCTGTCCTCTGGATCAGGACCTGTTTCCTATAGAGTAATTTTCAAAAACAAATTAATCAACTGCTTGTGGAGGGTGAAAATTACTATTTTTTTCTCAATTTTTTCATCCCAGTGAGAATTAAAATTTTAAAATTAACATCAATTAAGAAATAAGTTTTTAAAGGTGGACATTGACAACCAAATGATCTTGTCAGCTATAACAGTATTTATACTACTAATTGAACACATTCATCTTAATAACCGTTTTTTCTAACCTCATCAGCTTCTTCTGCTGGAATGATGTCAAAAGGTAGGCTAATTCAAGAAAAAGTGAACAGCTTGTTAACATTGAAGTAAACAAACATTAAGCAGAAAGCCACATCAAACCACTTATTAACCAACACAAACACAATTCTACACATTTTACATACCTTTTTAACACTGACAAAAGGGAAAACCCTCTTTTTGTTGGTTCACTTAAAAGAAAAGTGGGGAATCTTATTAGGTAAAATTAAACAATTCAAGAGAAAATAAGTAGACTCAAAGAACGTCAATAAACTATTCATCTCTTTAATACATGCACCTGTGCCTTTTACATGTATTTGTTTCAAACCACAAAATTCTGTAAATACAACTTACTCTGATTTGAAGTTCATTGCCAAAAGTGCACCAAAGATAATTCAATATGATTTAAAATTGATTGAAGATAATGTGATGATAATCTTATTAACAATTAAACCTCTTTTAAATACCTCTGCTTCTTAAGATGTTCAGGACTGGGGCTGAGAAAAGAGTACAGCTCTTCACTCAAGCACAGCTTTTCATCAGCTAATAATGTCTTCAACAAAAGTAATAAATAACACAAAAAAATTGGTAAATGTGTTGGTAAGCATACTATGAGCTAACTTAACCTCAAAACTTTAATTCTATATGTTTTCTTACACAAACAACCAGCTCATTTTACAGAAAATTGCAAGGATAGGAAAACATGCAACACAACTTTACCTGTAGGTATTCTTCCAATGCTTTCCTTGATCGTTCTAAAAACTCGTCATCAATGGATCTGTACCATTTTTTGGATGGCACAGGTAGATCACGAGTAAGCCAAGAACAACACTGCAAGACACAATAAATTAAATATGTTATTATTATAATCATTTATTTTCTACTAATAAAACAGACCAAGCGCCATTTTTGTTACAACTGAGAGTTAACCACTAATAGATTATTACTTGGAAGGAATAAGTATAATTTAGTTCCATTTCCATGCTATATCATTACCTCCTTTAATTTAACATGAAGAGTCTCAAAATCTTTGAACTTCCTAGTTACAACCCAGCCTTCTGAATTGAGATTTCCATCTCCCTCTTGTGATCTGCCAGCTGACTGAGACTTCTCACCAGCACTGTGAACCACTATAGCATACACAGGTACTGACCTCTCACCATCTATATTCCACTAAAAGGAAAAAAATGAAACATAGCAAGTAGTCATATGGATCTCACTGCTCTGTCTATCTGGTGCCTAAAATTTTTAAACCAAGTGTGTAAAGCTACAGACCTACCTCTACACTAGGTATTTCTATCTTCCACATCCCTAAGTTTTCACACCATTGATCTGCGAAAAACAATCAGGGAACTCTTCGAGTTAATTATGTATGGAGATAGGGATTGAATAGACATTTGGTTCTTAAACACAAATAAATTTCAGGGCGCATGCCTGATAGAATACATTTATCAAACTCTTTGTTGTTTCCATACTTCACAACACTCAACCTTCTTTACAACAAATCTGATAACTGGAAAATGAAATACCATACTCTATGACACTACCCACTGCTGCCATCACAATGAAGAAAAATATTTCGTGGAGAACTACAATTATTCCTGTTAAATGGTTAAAATATTATAAGATGCACTATGCCAATTTCCAACAGTGCAAAATATGCAGAGCATTGCAAGAACCCACATCATCATCAGGCTTAAGTACGAATGATTGCAAACATCTATTATTCTTTCACTACCTGTTCTCTCCACATGAAACTCCAGCTGCATTCTTTCTATTTTCAACTTTTCAATCTCACCAGTAAGATATTCCATTTCCTCAAAAAGGAATAAAATAAATATTACAACCACTAAAAAACAAACGATCATCATTACTTACAGTATGGTTATGCTACTTAATTGAAACTTAGTGCTACAAACCATCCATTCCAATGATATCTTGAGAAGCTTTTAATTACAAAACTTCAAATAATTACATTTAGTTATAAATATATTCTTGTTATTCATAATCAAAACAAATGATTTAATTTTAATCATATGCATGGAATTCCCTAAAAAATAAACCAAAAATATCTTAAGGACAAGGAACATGTTTTGGACAGGGATCCAGACTGGTTTATGGGAGGAGTTTCAGAGGCAATTTACATTACAGCTCACAAACCAACCCTAAATAGAGGTGGGTGGGTGGGGGGGGGGAAACAACTTTTCAGCAATCTAGAAGAGGCTGGTCAAGTCACAGGTCAGGTGACTTGAACAAGGCTTTGGCAGAGAACAAGCTCAGAATTCTACCATCTATGGTGTGTCAAAAATGAAAAAGTTGGCATTAAGATTACAAAAATTCTACACAACTTGGTATACCCTTTAAAAATATTAATTTTCATTGCTAAACAATATGTTGCTCTTAACTCATATTTGTAATTCAAACAAACTGGCTCTGTACCTCGACCTCAGCTCCATAACTTCTTTTCACAAGTTCCAATTGTTGTGTCTTGAGGAGAAATTATCGTCATTTTAAAAATTACACTTACAATATCTTCATGAAAATGATCATTACAAACCACTACACAATTTTAAGTTGTAGATGTCAATTACTGAGGTACCTACAAAAGGAGAAAGAACATTGAACAATAGAACCTCTCCTATCTATCATAAATTCTTACAACAAACAATATAAAGCTGTTCTGTAAATTTGTTCTTGTGGTACAACCAGAGCATACATTTTTATGATTGGCATTACCTTTGAGGCAAGTCTTTGATCAAGAACCTCTAACTTACGGACAATTGCTTCACTCCGTTCTTCTACAGTACTTGGTTTACGTGCTAAAAAGAACATGGGATCTAATCTTAATTCAAATGTCAAAAAGCAATCCCACTAGTGCTTCAGTCATCTAAAATATATTTGAGAAAAGAAAAATACTACATAAATTATGAGGAAGCATAAGAGAATACTTAAATAAAATGTCATCTATGCTAAGGATTGATGCATAAAATTTATTTTCTGCTGGTTCATCAGCTGCCAGTACCTCTCTTTTACTTTATGAATTCATATACCTGTCTATTTTTTCAAGGAATACCAATTAATTTTTGTGTATGTGCACTGGTCTTAAACAAGAATTAAAACAGTTGATTAACTCCTTCAAAATATGAGTGATCATCAAAAAATAATAGCAAAAAATAAATGGTTGGAAGATGTCCACACACCAAGCTTTGGAGTGCCATCACTTTCTGTTCCAACCTATGATAAATCAGAAAAGATATGAACATCCTCATACAATGGAAAACTGTTTCAAGAAATTGATATGCATAGTAGTTTAAATGTATATTCATTTTTTTCCATTACTATCTACTATCAAAATACAGAAACATGCCCTAGGAAAAATTTTCAATCTACATAAAACTCTACTTACAAAATTTATCTTATTGAGAGTTCAAACATTCCAGTTAGTATGATTTAAAACTGTTTTTCACTTTTCTAAACTGAATGTACATACATCTTCATCAGTTGTATCCAAATCAAATTCATCATTCCAATTCAAATCCAGGTCATCATCCTCCCTGTGTTGAGCACGCAAATCATCTAACTCTGCTTCTGATTGCAAAACAAACATGAAGTACTCTTCACTTAGCACAAACTTGCGGTAAAACCTTTCCTCTAAAGTTTTATAAACTTTCTTCTGTGCATCAAAGAACCCTTGGAGTCCATGGGTACCATGCAGGTACTGCTCCATTCCTCTCACCAAAGTAGTGTCCAACATCACAGATTTGTCTGATGATGGTGCAACATAAACTTGGTAGATTTCTTGTGCACTTTCATGCAGTTCAGTGTATTTTACTAACTTAAGATTCTCGACAGCCATCCAGAAACTGCAATCATTGAAAAAAGAAATCAATGAATTTCAATGGAACATTTCATATTTAAAGAAAACCATAAAACATCATCACTTGAAATGTCACAAATCAATTTAAAAATATTCTTGTCTGGGTGAACAATACAAAGTCCATGGTTTAACATCAATGTGATTTGCAATCATCTCAAAAATATTTGAATTGATATTTAGATTGTGGTTCTAAATCTTTGGAACAAAAGAATAATCCAAAACTGACCTAAGCATATTTTTGCTGCCAGTTTTATTTTGAAGGAACAGCATAAAAAAGCTCCTTGCCAAGCTGTTATCCATCACCTCAGGAAAGCCTAACACTTTGGCTTGAGATTTTGCACTCAATTTTTTAGTAAGCTTGACTTTCTCTTGTCTAGTCTGTATTATGTCTGTCCCTCCATTATTAGTGTAATCAGGTCCCCCTAACATTTTGATTCGACGTTCACACTGAGCTTTAGCCACAGTACACTGGTTGATGTAACGTTTTAGATTCCTAGCTCTCAGTTGAGTATCTTTCTTCAGGGCTTTTCCCTGTTTGTCATCTTGTCCAAACTGGTCAATTCCCTTTAAGTTGTTAATTGTAGTTGCCTGCATGATTTCTGCAATTATGTGATACCTGTGTGGTAAAATCAGATCAAAAAAGGAATTTTAGTTTCCTTTATCCAAACAAAAATAAATACAGTCAAACCTCTATACTCCATCTTAAACCTTCACAAATGTCTCCTGAGGGTGGGGGTCAGAGCCACCAAAGGTTTTTTCAGGGGGGGAAGGTTGCATTATAATGATTCAGAAGAAAAGCTGGTGCTGTGAAAAAAAAAAAATCTGCAACTTTGTGATCTTCATAAATAACTTGTAATGCTGTTACCTAATTTGTTTCAAAGCTTCAACTGAATTTGATGTATTGATCATCTTGATGAAGTCTTCATAAGTTTCTGCATAAGCATAGCCTTGCTTGTGCTGAGCTGTGAGAGCTTCTTTGGCCTCCAAATGGACAAGAAGGGTTTGGTTTATATAGTCAGGATCGCACAACATGTCGGCCAGAGGCTGGAAGACAGAGAACGCTAAAATCTCGCGCAAAAGGTATCGCATTGTGGAACAACGTGAATTCTTTTGAGGAAGAAGACAACAAAGCATAACCTCGGAGGCTTTGCGGAGATAATCAAGCTCTGCAGCTCGACTCGTGAGGCATGGATGGAGAACAAAGTGAATCGCATTATCAGAAAAGGCTCGGGTGTCTGCGAGTCGCAGCTGTTGGAAGTGTCTGCTGAGAATTTCAACCACGTCATTCGACAAGAATTTCACGGTGTCAACACATTTTAACCTGTCCACAAGATTCGCCGTCACAACCCACAGCTCTTCAGTAAGTATATCGACAAAGGCAGCTTCATCTTTACCCAAATCGCGAAACCAAGATAGGCAAAAATCACGGATGAACAAGTCAAACACCTCCTGGATGGCTTTGTCGACAGGTCTTGAAACAACCGTCTTGTGCTTGTAAGGTTTATGCGTTTGACTTCGCGTAAGCTTAGCCAGAAAACGTCTGACTGTTTCAACTTTCTTTGGAAGTCTTGGTGTCGATGGGTTTCGTTGTTTACCAGAGAGGAGGTATAGCATTACCCCTGAGAAAATCCCCAGTAGTACAACAAAAAAGTTCCATATTGTCCAGTAGAGGCTATGGAGAAATCCAACCTGCCATAGCACAGCTACAAGGATAGTGCAACCTACAATGTAGTAATTTTGCATGACTCACGAATTGCACAGTCCAATCGACCGGTATTAATAAAGTCACTAATCTCTCTTTCTCATTTTGGGGAAATCTGCAACCTCAATTTTGAGCCTTCGCTTTCAAGTCAAATTTGCTGCAAATTTGTGCGCGGGCATATATTCTCAACTTTGCCGCTGAACCCTACAAGACAACTGCAATCTTTGTAAAATGGCGAACCAAGGGGAAGGAAAAGGAGAGAGATCTGAAGATGATTTCATTCCTCTTAGAACAAATACGAAACGAAATACCACGGGACAGGAAGACAACTTAATGAAATCTTACTACGAGGAGGTTGAAAATATAACACAGCTTTCTGAGGAAAAAATTGATGAAATAAGGTGGCAAAATGGGATTGAGATCCAAGGTGAAAATTGCCCGAAACCTATAACAAGTTTTCAAGATTTAAAGTTACCTCCTGAACTGCAGGAATACTTGCAAGATAATGGCTACATTAGCCCTACTGCAATCCAGATGCAGGCTCTCAGCTGTGTTATGAGTGGAAGAGACATCATTGGTTTGGCAGAGACTGGGTCTGGTAAAACGTTGGCTTATTCCTTGCCTCTGTGTATGTTTTTGAAAACAAGACAGCCATGTTTGCCTGGACAAGGACCTATGGCACTTATTTTGACTCCCACAAGGGAACTGATGCGACAAGTGTTTGATCATATTTCAGAATTGTTGTATTGTATCAGAACAAAGACTACAGGTATGGTTTTACCAAACAATAACCATGGCAGTGTTGCTGAAAACATCAATTCACTTCATTTGAATTACTCAAACACAACAAGGAGTTCTTATTTGAATACACATTTACCTTATAACGTGATGAACACAGGGTCACCAGGAATGCCTGGCTGTCATCCAGTATCAAGTCATTTAGCATCTTTCCCTTACTTATTCCCTGCAGCTTCACCAGTCAGCATCAAATACAAATCAGTTGGAATTTGTGGTGGTGTGCCAGTTTCAGTTCAGGCACAGGAGATAAGGAGTGGAGTGGATGTTGTCATAGCAACTCCCGGAAGGCTTCTTGACTTGTGTAAACGTGGCCTCATCAGTCTTGATAAAGTGTCATATTTAGTGATGGATGAGGTAGATAAGATGCTTGGGATGGGGTTGGAAGAACAGTTGAGGAAGGTTGTTGGACTTGCTACTAGAACTGAAAGGGCAAGACAAACACTGCTATGGACTGCTACCATGCCAGATTCTTTAGACAGATTGGCAAGGTCTGCGGTGTTAGATCCCATTACAATTCAAGTAGGACCTGTTGGGCTGATATCTCCTACTATCCAACAAAATGTCATGTTTCTGTATCATTATGAAAAAACAGAAAAATTATTACAAGTTCTTCGAAATACACCTATTCCTCCTGTCATTGTATTTACATCATCCATCCAGAATGTAGATTATGTCACAGAGTTACTTAAGGAGGAACAGTTCCATGCATCTGGCCTGCACTCTGAAAAACCTCAAGAATACCGATTTACTTTAGTGAGGGAATTTCGTGAAGGCAAAGTGGATGTGTTGGTGGCAACAGATGTTGGGTCAAGAGGTCTAGATTTTCCTGAAGTAACGCATGTAATAAACTATGATCTACCAGATAGTATTGAAGATTATGTTCACCGCTGTGGTCGTACAGGAAGAATGGGGCATTTTGGTGTTGCAACATCTTTTTTGACACTTGACTGTAAGATTGCTGAGCAACTAAAAGAAATGCTGGAAGTGATGGATCAAGCTGTACCCAAAGAGCTTGTGAACACTAAACAGTTTGGCAAAAAAATCATGAAGACAGAGTTTGGTGATAGAGTTGTAGATTTTTGAGAAATTGTTTTGCATTACAATGAAACTATTGATTTTCAAAGGAAGCAAGGGAACTTGAAAAAGTGTAATAAAACCATTTCCACCTTGTGTGAAAAAAGGTTAAGAGAAAGTTGTCAAATTTTATGTAGTTCAATTCTGTGTTTCGTCAATTGTAGATCAGTTATAGTACATAGATAGTGCTTTTAAGTTTTTCAACTAAGTAATGTTTTAGTCTGTTTTTTCTTCTCATCTCCATTAAAGGTCAGTTGAAGTGGATGCTTACCAGAAGGGCTGCACCCACCATAGGGTTTACACAGTTCCCTAATAATTCATTTTTCTTTGGAAAAGTAGACTGCAGACAAAGTGAAGAAAAAATCTCTAGCTGGGGAGATGTACTTATGACAGCCATGTTATTTTAATTTTGAGCTTTTGAGGGAAGAGTAGTAAGTTATTTATATCGTGGTTATTGTTTTTTGTATGTGTGAAAGACTCTTCCATCACTGAAATCTTCCATATTTAAACTACATAAAGTAAAATTCAGCTAATAACAAATATTTTTAGCCTCACACACTCAGACCGATTATCATTTCTAGAGGTTTTAATAGTGTGCTCGTTTTTCCAATGAGAGTTTGGTGATGTTAAGTTTTTCACTGTGAGTTCTACCCCACGAAGCGTAGGCCGTGACATCATACACATGTCAAACACGACTGGTCAGGAAAGAGTGAGATACAATAGGACAGGAGTTAATTTCATACCCGCAAGTACAAGTCTTATTCAAGCAATAATACCTTTGTACTCCAGCCTGATCACCACTCAACTCGTTAAAATATGTATTTAAGCGAGACAATAGGGATGGTGTAGGTTACGCAAACTTCGCTGCACACAAATTTCGTCATCTCAACATAGCCCCATTGGCATCTGTGTTAGTGACAGAGTTCCAGGAATGCAGTAAACTTTGTGTCAACCGAACAAGGAGTACTTCTATCAACTTGGCAGCTATTTCCAAGCGATAAATATCGATAGCAAATCACAAGAGTTCGTCAACAGCGTAGTGTTTCTTTATCTAAGCATAAAGGTCAGTAGACAAGTTCCGTATGTTGCTTTCTCACCTAAAACCTGAACACCTAACCTCCTCACCTCTAACCCTAGATAGTGAAAGAGAGAAGAACACGAGAATTTTTGTTTGGCGATCTTTGTTTTAGCTCCTTTCGATTATTTTTAAGTACTTTTATTAGTCAGAATTAAAGTTTGATTGGAAGGAAGGCTGGTCATAAAATCGTTCGAGGAGATCATTATAAATTTATGGGCCAAAAATAAACGATTAAGAAAAATTTCAACCATCATTTGAGTTGAAATTTCATTTCCAAACATTTCGTTGTGAAACATGAAAAATAAAACAAAGGATGCTATTTATTTACACTTCGTTCTACTCCTATTTCGTAGGATACAATTCTCAAAGTTATTTACGAGGTTATGTATAAATTACCTTTAGAACTCGTCATGGTGGTTAATTTATATTTTCAACTGCACTAATATATCCAAATTATCTTGTTATAATGCCAAGAGTGAAATTTAGAGGAGATTCACTGAAGAAGAAAAACTTGAATCAGACAAGCCATCAACAAGTTCTTTTAACTTAGCAAAATAGTTCCCGCTTACCTTTAGGGTGATTACAGGCAGAATTTGACGCCATGAAAAGAACAGATTTTGCTTTGAACTATCATTTGGTATCAAAATTGAGTGCAGTTTATCATAATTCAGACCGTCAAACGAACAACTTGTATTCGAGAAGGAACTAACAGAAAGAATATCATTAACAAAATTAATCGAGAAATAGATTGTGTGTTACACAATTGTCATTTTAGGATAAAAATAAGGACAACATGCGTAGGATTAGAGCCGGTGCATGCAAAAAAAATGTACTCCCCTACATAGAAAAAGTTTACATGTGAAAGATTAGTCTAAGCAAATATTTTGGCCTCACCTTAGGTATAACACTAATCTACAACTCTGATATTAAGTTAATGAGAAAAGGCTGGGGGCAATGAAGGGTCAAACTAAAAAGGATAGGGTCGTAACCTCGCATCAAGATTGATTGACCAACATAGGTTAATATTACTGAGCCGTCGGTGACAAGTACAAAGTGTGGCATGTTTCTCGAGTACATCCTACTTGTTTTAAGCCAGTCTGTCACACTTAGCAAGTTCAACCCTTCCCCTCTTTTCCTCCACTTACCTCATTTAAAGTGTAGTAGTAGTAGTAGTATGGACACCTTTGCTTTTCTTCTTGTGCCTTCACCTTTGCTGAAGGTTTACCAATGAGAACTCGTGAATAATTGAATATCTCATGTGTAAACTTTAAGTGATGCCTCAGGCCATCTTTCGAGGCCAAACTATACAAACACCGACTTAGTTGATTTTTATTTCTAACGGTGCTCTTTTAGACGAAGTTAACTGTTGACCAAAAATCGACATGGTTTGATTTCATGGTTTTCATAGTGCTATACACTCGAAACAAAGGGAGACGTAAAATAGGAATTTTGGATCACCTTCTACTTGTAATTAGACAATTTTTCTCAAACTACACATGGTATGAATTGATATCTTTTTTTAGTTTACAGAGATTATGTTTGTCAATCACCAGACTGGAGATCATGTTTACTTCAAACGGCGAGTGAATCAAGTTATCGTGGCCCATGTCACTATGGGAAAATGCTACGGCCTAAGGAGTGGGGACATGACAAGGTCGAATGCAGCTTTCTCTTACCAACTGTTGGTCGGTGATAACTCATTTTACCCGGGGGTTTTTCATCTCTGGGTTCACAGAAAATTGCCACAAGGACTGTGACTCCTGATTTGGAGACAGCGACTCGTTATATTTTCACTCATCAGCTTCTCAGGATAACCTTGGGAGCGTGGCATTTCACACTAATGGTCATGACAAACTTGATAAGAGACTTACTAGTGTTGGCCTGCGTTAAGAGTAGCATGGACAGTAACGGAGCCTTACATGAGGATGATATTTTAATATTGGGGATTTTGAGTCGCTTCAAAAGAGTAAATAGCTTTGAAGACCGTTTCTCCTCCTACAGTCGTTTTTGTAAACCTTATCATGTAATTATGTCAGCATCTATATGAATTCTTTTCATAAAATGACCAGAGAGAGGCAAGTCAGTTGAAAACATCTTCTTAGTGAATAAACGTAAGTCGTGAGCAAAGCAAGCATACAACTGTAACTTCAGAAATAAAAGTAAAGGCTAATTTTTCATCTCTAGTGAATACATATTTCGCAGTGAGTTAATTAGTTCTCTGAAAAAAATACAAGGAAGGTTTTAAGTACTGAGTTTCATCATCATCATCATATTTTATTTGCCTTATTTACACAATACAAAAAATTTATTTACAGCGGTTATAGCTAGAAGGCGAGGAGACTCAGGAAGCCACCGGGCTTATGGGAGAGCCACCTCACTTACATTAATAAATAAAGTAGAGAAAAAGTGCTGTGAATGTGCGGCTAGGCCAATTCAAGGATTATTTAAGTAAAAACTCTTGCATTTTCGTCTTAAAACTAAGAAGGTTTGACGAACGAGTGACTGAAACAGGAAGAGAGTTCCAAATTTTAGGACCTTGGTGAAGAATTATAAATTTCTTGAGATTTGTGCGGCACAAATGCGTTCGATAACTACTGGCTGTTCTGGTACCATAGTTGTGAATTTGGCTATTCGTTACAAAAAGATTGAGAAGCAATGGAGGCAATAAGTTATTTCTATAATAAAACATGAATTTGGAGGTTTCAAAAGTATTGACTTGGAAAATATCTAAAATTCCTAGTTTGGAGAATAAAGGAGCGGAATGGACTCAATAGTCTGAGTTGGTGATAGCCCGCACAGCTCGCTTTTGCAAGTAATAAATTCTATTTAAGTTAGATGCGTATGTGGACGACCAGGCACAGTTACAATAGACGATATAAGGATAAATTAAGGTGTAGTACAAAGTGAGCTTGGTTGTAGAGGATAGGAAAAAGCGAGACCTGACTATAATACCTATTAATTTAGCGATTTGTTTACATACATAGCTGATATGGTGTTTCCAAGTGAGATGATCATCAATATAGACCCCAAGGAATTTAGTTATGTTAGATTGTTGTAGTGGTTTACCTCCAAAGGAGAGAGAAATGCTGGAGTTAAATTTCTTCTGTCTGGGTTTAAAAATCACGTAGTTAGTTTTCCTTATATTAACTGAGAGCTTATTGCATTTTAGCCAGACATCAATATTTTGGAGTTCATCATTAAGTACGGATTCTAAGCAATTTGGGTTTGAGCGAGAATAAAAGATACTGGTGTCATCAGCGAAAAGCAGAGGGTCTGTTAATTCAGAGGCATTAGGGAGGTCATTTATGTATAGAATGAACAATAGAGGGCCTAAAATCGAGCCTTGAGGGACACCACACTTGATAGTTTGCATAGGAGAGCAAGCTTGATTGAATTGGGCAAATTGCTGGCGGCAAGAAAAGTAGCTTTTGAACCACTGCAGAGCCACGTCACGGATACCATAGTGCTCTAATTTTGCAAAAAAGATATGATGGTCGAGAGTGTCAAATGCTTTGGAAAGATCTAGGAACTAGGAGTTTCTCTCAGGGGAGCATTACAAAGTAGTTTCTTCTTATTAAAATAACATATCAGGTTAACGGGTCACCTTATAGCGGTGTAAATATCATAGTAGCAACATAATTATAATGTTCTCCGCCACAATGATTTAAGGGAAAACAAGTACCTGATGAGATCGAGTCCGTAAGCTCTCTCTTTTTTGTGAGCCAGTTCAGCTGTTCAACGAGGTTTGAACGCCACCAAATTTGCACAAGTATGGAATAACTTAACAAACAATGCCAAGAAGTGTCGCTGTCATCCACAAAAGCTCAGCTCTGAGAGATCGAAAAATCAGTAAACCAGTTAGTTAGCTAGTTTTCTACGGTAAAAGTCATCATTTAGCTCAACATTGGGGACATTTTTTTCACATTTTTAAACATGGTGTTATTGATCCTCGTCCTTCTTACCATGAGTGTGGAACAAAGAAATAACCTGGGTTCCTATGATAGGGAGACGTGGTGGACACACGAATGGCGCGCTGGTTTCCAGGTTGACATTGTTTGATTTAAGTATCTTAACCTTACCCCTATGCATCCTACATCTCCAAAGTAATTGTCCTGAAAACAAGACAAAAAGAAATTGAAAACATGGTATATTTTGAGCTGGGTCGTCGATAAAAGGACCGATGCTAAACTTTTGTCAAGTTTATCACCTGGCGAGCGGCCAAGTCTTTTTCGCGAACAAGAATTCACTTAGTTCACCATTGTCTCATTGTTAAGTTCAAGGTCAATTTTGTGGTTGACCGACTCTCTTGATGAGGTATATCTCGTTGCAGATAAAACCGTGTCCGTTTATTGCTCAATTCCAAAGAACAAATTTTTCTTTGGTGAACTGACGGTATCCTGTCGATGGCCTTTTGGCCGAAGTCGGCCGTTTCGACAGTGAATTGACTGACGGTGTAAGGATGTTCTTCTTAACTTTATTAGTTTATTTATTTATATTATCCTGTTTTTTTTCGTGTGGTCCCAGATTCTTTTCTTTCATTCCGATATGTTCCAAACTATTTCTGTGTTTCAAAAATATAACTTTATTGCGTTCAGCCACGTTGAAGTAAATCCAGAACTACACATTATCAATTGTTCCAGCCCTTTTAAGAGCTTCCTTTGAGTACAAGGCCGGGATTTAATCGTTGTAAAAGAACTTGTAGATATCATCAATCCACACAGGATATGGTGGACTGGCAGATCATATCTTTGTGTCTGGAATATCTTTGTTTGTGATCTCTTGGCCTTGAATTTTCCAAAAAGACTGGAGGTCAGCAAATGTAGCCACATATCTGTCCAATTTCCAATTTCTGAAAGGCAGCTGAAATTGCTTGAGTTTGACAAACATCTGAGGAGCCCAAAGAAAACAAAAAACCCAACAAAAAGCCTGATATAAAACTGGCTGGGAATGCTCTCAAGGAGAAGAGGAAATTCTGACAGGAGCATTTGTATCTGCTCTTTACTTAGTTCCCTAAATGATGCCAGAGTCACTGATGATACAAGGCTCAATTCTGCTGAATCTTCATTCTTTAAATATTCCACTGGATTTGGCAAATCAAGTTTTAACATTTCTTTGGGTTCCTTGTGCTGGGCTTCTACCCTGCAAACAAAATAACAGCTTTCAGGAAATCCAGGAAGATGGAAAGTGATCAATCAGCATATGTTTAAAAGACAATAGATTTGACTGAGTTGGGTAAAGCATGAGCATTAACATCATTCCCATACTTCTATTTGTTTTACAAAAGAAACAAACTTGTTTGTTCAATGTCATCCCAGAGAGCGCTGAAAAGTCCACATACGAAACTGTGAACCTTCTTGACAGAAAATAGATTAATAACATATGTTCCCCTCTGCGGCAAATATTCCATGGGTAATTAAAACAATAGCCTCCACTTCAAGCTATGGTTCACCCACATATACACACTCATGCTTTTTACCAATATCACGTTTCACATAGCAGGTTTCATAAGGTAATTTGTGGAACTATCATCAGCAATGAACCCAACCAGCAATGTTGTCTTCACTTTTAAACTTGTCTAGTGTTGGAAATGGCTTGTTATTAATTATCGCCAACTATGTATTTTATATTTATACCAAGTATTTCGGTTGAAATACCATCAATCGTTAAGTATAAGAATAAAAGAAGACTAATATATCGTTCCTTTAATAAATGTGAAAACAGCAACCCTCAACTTTGACAGTTAATTGTTACTCATACGTTTAGCATACCTCTCTAACCAGACGTGAACGCAGTATTCAGCACATTCTATGGCCGAGCTAGTAACCAATTGAAATAAAATCTTATCCATGAAAGGAGAGATGGCTGATAGAGCAGTATCCTCTTCAGTTAGAATACCACAAGCAGCAAGTCTCCACTCCAACGACCTAACAGCGACTGTGTTTAAGTGCTTATAAAATGGCAGCATCCTTTTCAAGCTCTTGGTATCACATTTAGTTTTACCTATAACTCCAACAATTTCAGAAATTACAAACTGTTGCAGATTTGGACGACTAACTGCAGCATCTAATAGCACTTTTATCGATAGCTTGTATTCACCTAGACTGTCCGCCATTTCAAGTACATTGCTCACCGCTGGTTTCCTTGCTCGCGTTACAATTCTAAGGAAATAACCAATCAACGACGCGAATCTTGTGGCGTCCTCAAGTTTGAATTATGGCGGACACGAAGGAGAGTTTCGCTTCCTCAAAAAAAGCTTGTAGTTCAAGTGGTGGGTCTTTTTATCGTGAAAATTTAAAATTTGAAGAGATAAAGGATCACTTTAATATCCTTTACAATTTCTTTCAGATCTTATGCGAGAAAAGCTAGAAAAATGGCGTCGAATGAAAGGAAGGTCTTCCTTTTTTAGTGCCAAGACTGTCCACAATCGTTCCAGATCAGCTGTTTCGTTCGACATAAATAAGGACGCTAACAGTCTCCAGAAAAGGTTTTTATTCATTATCTTGGAATATAATTACATTAATTAGTTTTGATGGAAACTTAGGCTTGGTTGCAATTGTGGTGTAAGTAGTATTTAATCACTGCAGATCAAGAATGACCAGCGCACGTCACTGGTAATGAATCAAAGCTCTATAAAAGCTTTCAGGTGCCAGCTGTTAACTCAGAGGCAATACTGCACGCTCCATTTTCGGTCGCATTGCAAGCAATGTATGCCATTAAGAATGGTCTGCAAGCATGATATTTCTTCACTGAATTCTGTAATACTCGGCCCTGTGTATTCGATGATCAAAAATTACATGCTGTACCGTTATATGCCATGCCATGCGATGCCCTAAGAGTACTTTGTAATTGTTGATGTTGGTTAACCTTATGGCATGCATCCGTGGAGGAAAGATGTATGTTTGATCTGTCCCTTTATTAAGCTTAAGGTAAGGGCAGGATTAACCTTAAACTTTACTTTCTGGCACATTCTGATGTCAATGGTTTTCCGTTTTTTTTTTATTATCTGCCACCTCTAGAGAAATGAAAGAGTCAAGGATACTTCAAAAACAGCGAGAAAGTGTACGTTAAGAGTCATTTTAAAATGAAATTTCAATTGATAACGAATATTGGTAAGAGATCTTTGTGCTTTATTAATGGGAGGTCCTTACCGTTGATTTGTTTATACGAAGACTAGTAAAATCTCACTACAGGCTACAGAAAGATACAAGAGAATCTCTGACCAAGCATGTAAGTTAACTGGTGAACAGAGACGAAGAAAGGCTTTGAATATTGTTCAAAGGAAAGCACTCCTTGAAAATGCTAGGACCCTGAAGACAGCCACTTCAAAAGAGACACCCGAAAAGCTTAAAACATATAAGGACAAGACTCTCAGTATGAGGTATACGATGTGAAAGTTAGATGATTTACACACATGCACAATGTAGCGCTCTTTTTCCAAGTAGAATTGTGGCTTTTAATATTGATTGAGAATTTGTTATGGTAAGCTATTGTATAAAAAAGAATGAAAAGGTATAATATTTTTTTTAAGAGAAAGGCTTGAACTCTGGTGAACTGAAAAGGGGTAAATATGTTTCTGTTATCATTTCTTTTTGCCTTTGGCAGTGACCACCAAAATATTCTGTTTTTGTACCTAATACTAATAAAATTTTTAATGAGATTTTAATTCCAGTTGTTCTCCAATACAAAGGCAGCACAACCCAGACAAAGCTGCAGTGAAATCTAAATCATGTGGGAAAAGACTCAGTAGGATGTCAGCTTGTATGAAAGAAAATCTGTATAACTACCACAGACTGTAAGTTACACTCAGGACATACTCATTAATTTTTTCTAAGTTTCAGGAGTGAAAAAACACACATTTTCTTTGTACCATATAATCACATTTTTAAGGAGGTGATGTGAATTAATAATGGTATTGACTGGAAATTGAAATTCTTTTACCTGTTTACAAAGAAACATGTGGCAGTTAACTTGGTGGGATATTTATTAAAATAAATTTCATTAAGATTTTATTTCATTAATAAATATTGTTTAATTTCACAAAAGGAATATACAGACCTACACTGTATTTTGTTTGTGTTAATTTACAAATTACACAGTTTGGTGATTAGTTTATTTTTTGCCAATTTTTGGAATAAAAATTTGAGTAGCAGGTAATTAAAAAATATGAAACTTTTAATGAAACATATTTATTCTGCTCATTTTTCAGGGAGCACACTAAAGAAGTAGTAACTCCTGCCTCCACAAAGCTACCATTTAAGCCTAGGGTAAACTCAACCTCTGCCCTTCAATCTCATCACCAACCTTCCATAGTACAATCAAATGGTGCACAGAAATCAAAGCTAATCCAATGTGAATTAACACCACAGTCTATTTTGCCCAATAATCCTGAAGTAAAGTCATACAAAAACAAGGCTCTTGATATAAGGTATGAGTACACCCATCCACCCTTGAGAACCCACAAGAGACTAGGGACTGCTCTTAATTATACAAGACAATAACTTAATGGTCATGTGTACATACATAAAGCAATAATTTTGAAAGCTGAAAAATGTGACATGTTGTCCACAGTGTTCCAAAGACTTCTGCCCTTAATATAAACAGAGAAATAAACTGGTCACACATTCATACACCATAACTGGGTTACCTGCATCAAAATCATTTGACTTTCAAATGTTTGATCAGTGCTGTAAGTCACATATCATTAATGCTCTATTATTTGAAAATTAAGAGATTCTTTTTGTCTCATTTATCTATAAGGGAACGATTGGACCTTTGGCTTGCTGAAAAAGGGTGAGTGTTGAGCTAGCATAACTATATAGTTCCCAAGCTTTTACAGTCTACTTCTGCTGAGTGTTCAGTAAGGACATAATAAGATTCCCACTTATAAAACTGACATAAATCCCTGCAGTGTAGGGAAATACACCCAACCCACTTGTATGTTTCTTCGTTCATGTTCAATTTAAATCAATTTAAAATTCTAGTAAAAAAGATAAACGTTAAATAGATACCATAATGATTCTATTAGTGCCCTCATTCCAATAAGTGCCCCCTCTTTGATAATGACCCCCCCCCTTCCCCCCTAACATTTGGTTTTTATTAATAAGCACCCATATTAAGTAAGTACTCCTATTCCTAAAAGCACCTATATACCAATAAGCACACCTATGCTGTTTTGGTAATAGCACCACATTGAGATCAACCATGTGTCATAGTAATTGCTCATCAGGGAAACAGTAATCTATGTCTCCTTTGTTCTACTGTTGTGTCCATCTGAGTGCACACTTCCTTCAAACAAGTGATCTTAACCTTTTTTGAGGATTACTTCTTGGCTGATCATTTTAACCAAGAAGGATCTAGGGATAACAAGTCCATTTTCCAGTCTTCTTGTTCTTTTTTTAGATAAAAGTCAACGTTTTGTTCCTCACATTTTTCTGTTTCTTACGAAAGAAATAAGTGCCCTATCTCCAATAAGTGCCTTGGTTCAAATAAGTGCCCTCCCATGATATACAAAAGGGAAAAAAACCCCCTGGGTGCTAAATCAAATAATTACGGTAAGCTGGTTTACCTATGTCTTGTGGTGGGTTTGTTATAAAATCTCTCCAATGAAACTCTTGCATGTCATTTGTGCTGATAATAGTTTTCTAATCTAGATTGAATTATTCAGCTTAAGTTGGCTGAAAGTAGGTTATTTAAATGAAATTATAGACTTAGTTCACATAGTTCCTCAATTGTTAGTTTTTTTCTGTCACAGAAAAACACCAAAGTACAGGACACCAGCTGAGCCGCAACATTCCAAAAGTGTTCAAAGGAGAAATTTGACGGAAAAAAAGAGACTTTCCTTTAATGGGAGAGAGGAAACTGTTTGTGTAATGGACAAAATTGGATGTGCCATTTCACTTGATGAAGGGGAAAATGTTGAAGAAAAACTGAAAGAATGTTTGCAACAGTTAGAATTGGTAAGCTAGGGATCAATGTGCTGTGACTTAAAGCACGGTAACTGAGGCAAATATGCATGGCAAAAAAGGGACTCTGATTTCCCTCACTTTTCATACAACCTTTAAATCAAAGCCAAAGAAAAAGTGTAAAATGTAAAACTCTCTTGTTCAAAATTAATTGGTTCCACTCTTTTTCCATTTGCTTAACACCAAGTGTTCAATCTTTCTATCAGTTACAAAAGACTAATTGCTAAATAACAGAAAACCTATCAAGAACTAGTCAGAGTGAAAATTCTTATTAAAAGTGGCTCAAAAGACCTCTTAACTCTCCTCAGTTATTGAGAAGTACTAGATAATTTCCAAGTTTGTATTTTTTCAGAATGAATATAATGCAGATGATGTAAGGTCCAAGCTCGATTTGTACAAATCCGCATGTCCACATATCTGTCACATGGCAAACTACTGGTTGTGCCGGGCAAAGATTGCTCAACATCAGAAAGACTTCAATAGAGTGGTGTGCTTACTGGAGCAAGCTTTTGTCTTCAAGGCACAGGTTATAGGCTGAGATTGAAACAAGCTCCATCTTCATTTTTTCAGATTATTTTTCAGATTATTTTTATGAAGTTCGGTAAAGTTGGTTTGCTTTTGTTTCACTTCCTTGTCATCTGCCTTTGTTACATTTTTCTTCAAGGGAGGTACTATTTACCAGGGTAATTGTTACTTATTATGGTTTTTTAACTTCTTTCTTCTTAGCCAGATTCAGTCCTGAAGGATGCAGTGTGCACTTTTGTGAATTTCATAAAGGAAAATGAACCAAAAGGTATGCCTTCTATGTTAAGGACACTTGGTCTTGTCAAAATAAAAAATGATTTTTATCAAAACCATTTATATCATTTGTTATTTTTAGATGCAGACATACATTTTGTAGATAAGATCTGCTTGTCATTACCAGATGAATCTCCTCCAAGTGAAACTAAGATTGATATGAATGACATTTCATCAGAGGAGCTGAACTCTTCCATCATAAAGTTCTGCCTAATGGAGGTCACACCCCACAGAAAAAAGTGAGAAATTGAAGGCATAATTAACTTAATTAACACTTTCAGCAGTTACTTAATCTTAAGACTGTCTTTCAGATATGAACACAATGCTAACCAATTCAAGCAATGACCCCACCTCCTCATTGTTCCATGTTAAGACATTGAGATAATGGTTTACATAATTAGATGTACAATAATCTCATGAAGGCCATGAAATTTGTGCTTTTCAGGTTTAAGACAACATTTGGTAAACGGATATTAACACCAGTGCGTAGGTCTGTGCGGTTAGAGCGGGCTAGTGTCCAGTATTCTTCAGTTGTCCAGGAACATGGTTTGACTGTGAGGACATTGGAAGAGCTTCCTGAAGACATTCAACAGGATTTGTTGTTCAAACCCAACTTTTCTGTTCAAGCTGAGCTCAACGAGGTCTGGAATAAGCTTCAGCTGGACTCAGACTGGTAAATGCCACAAAACTTCCATCACAGCCTCACATTAAAGAAAGAAAGTATAATTTATTTACATTACTTTTTCATCAGCTCTAGATGGCTTCTTGATTTTTATTTTAACCTAGTTGTAAATAACTTAAAATCTCAAAGAAACTAATAGGTTTGGAGTGCTAAAGAAGTGACTTTGTATTAGCTACCTTTATGAACCTGACCAAATCTGAGCACATAAGCCTTGTAGAGAGGGAATGCTTGTAATATGGTAAATGTAAATGTAGATGTAAGACTTGACAAGTTTTAGTACATGTATAACATTAAAGTTCTACCTGGTCTCAGTAAGTTTACAAAATTTCACGGAATAACACAGACTTTTTAGTACTTAAAGAACATTGAAGCAATTTTTATTACAAGAGTTATGCATCCAAAGATAATTTAGTCTTCAAGTAAGAGCAGTGTGGATGATAGAATGAAAGAGATGTTGTTTGAATACCTGGGTTGTTTTAGACAGATGTGGTCTCATCGAACTAAACAATCACTTTATTAAAGTAACAATTTTCTTTAACTTTCAGAGACGTTTTGCCTCTGGACTAGATTTAAAACTGTAGGAACAAAGTTAAATAAAAAATTGAATGAAAAAATTTTACCAAATTGGAGAAACCAAGGAGGACAAGTTAGTCACTTTTTTGCTGGGTACATGCTGCAGGCCTCTCAGAACCATCATTCACATTTTTTTTAACTGAGAATCTCATTTTTTAAATCCCTACTTGAAGAATTTCCTTTCGCCCAAATCCCCAATTCCTGAAAATTTACAATCCTATTCAAGTAACTTGAAAATGCCACCTCACCCTGAGGCTAACCACCACTAACCTACTCTTAGTAAGAACCCCCCCCTTCCTTTCACTTTAAACCTGATTTATGGGAATGTTTTTCAGCAAGAACAAGGTCTGATGAAAATAAAGTGCCGCCAAATTAACAATTTTTTTCCTTTTTTGTAAATGTGACGTTACAAGGCCTTGATAACATGGGGACGAACTTGTGGGGTTGAGTTGCAAAACCTCCTCATACCTAAACTACACCCTCGTGACTGGGGACGAGTTTGTATCTGCGTTAAGTACGGTATGATGTGGCCTACATAGAGTACATGACAAGGAAACGGAATGGCGGACCTCGTGCATCCATTTTTTATCATATTTTAAAAGTAAATTTACGATCAAACAGCGATCTGTTTTCTTTGGAGCCATGCTCAGATCCAAGGTGTTTGTCAAGAAGACACGAAAGGGAGGAGTAATGAAGATAGTTCGTGAACATTACTTACGAGATGATGTATGGTGCAGAGCAAGTCACTGTAGAAACTGCGCTCAGACAGATCAAAATTTACTGGATTCATCGCCTCATAACTCCTCTAAACTGTACACATTTCCACATTATTTACTGCCTGATACAAATGTTGTGTTACATCAGATAGACGTTTTAGAAGATCCAGTGTTCACAAATGTAATACTTCTACAAACTGTCTTGCAAGAGGTGAGTTCTTAGTGAGTTTTTCAGACAAGTTCCTAAACTGAATTCAGCTGTGTCATGACGATCCAGAGGCCCGAACTTAATAGAAAGCTCAGAGATGCGCCCTGAACCTTTCTTTTTTAAGACGCTGTCACAACATTCTGAATTTATTTGATCCTAGTTGTTATTCAACTGTTTTCATGACGACATGAAAAGCACATTGGCAATCACTTTTGTAACATTTATTTATTCATGTGGTAATTTTGACTTTTATACTTCCTCAGAAATGTTATACAGGTATTACAAAAAAAAAAAGAATTACAGATTACTACTATTTGACATTAGTTTGCAACAATTTGGACGTGAATTTAATTTTCAGCAAAGAGTACACTAAAATCGTTGTCATTAATCCTTTAATTTGTTTGATTTAATTCATGATCATTTTCATGTTTTTCATGGATCACATTCCTTAATTCTTTATTACTCTTTTTCCATATTCGGATCAACTCTTGTTAAGACAAGTATCTCCAATCACTTTCAGGTGCAGCATCTCAATGCCTCAGTTTACAAGAGAATCAGGGAATTGATATCCAGTAAACAAAGAAAATTTTTCGTTTTTTCAAATGAGCACCATAGGTAAGTGTGCATCTATTTGGAACCCTACAGATCATTCTTTGCATGATAGCGAAAAAATTGTTATCGTATTAAAGCTAGGATTTACCTTCAGAATAATTGTGCATTTCATAACTTGTAATTCTTGTTTTGGCTCTTAAGAGAAACATATGTTGAGAGAAGAAAGGAAGAATCTCCAAATGACAGAAATGACCGAGCAATAAGAGTGGCAGCAAGGTATTGGTCAGATCCAATAGGAAATGACATCTAAATTACCTCTAAGTTTTGTAGTTAGAAGTAAATTGCAATGTTTGTGTGTGATATTTAAAGCTTGGTTATTTTTCTAAACCTTTTTTAGAAAACTCACAGAGCTTCAAATTGTTTTGAAATAAAAAGCATTCTGCTTTTGTCATCATTGCATGTCTTTGGTAATGTCACTATTAACTACCAATCTCCTTATTGAATTTCATTGTCAATTGGCATAGTGGAAAACCAGGTAAAGCCTAGGTTTTGTTTTTAATTTCCTTTTTTTCGGAGAGTAGCCTACTAGGTGGAATATTTAATACACATTATTTTCAGATTTCATTTTGCTGATTTCTTTCAGCTGGTATGATGAGCATTTAAAGGAATGTGAAGGAGGAAATAATGAAGATCTAAGAATTAGGGTTGTTCTTCTCACAAATGACAGAGCAAACAAAGAAAAGGCAAAGAATGAGGGAATCATTTGTTTTACAGGTATAATCAACATTTTCCTCTTATTACTCTGGGAACTTTTTCCCTCACTAACATCTATCTAAATCAATCAAGTATTTAATTACTAATGACCAATATAATAGTTGTACATTGGTTAGCATGTTCATGACAATTTTTGGAATCTAATTGTGTATTGGTATTCACAGCTCAAGAGTATGTTGAAAGTCTAGAAGGGAATGAAGGTTTAGCTGACCGATTGGCACTCTCCTGTAACACACAGCGTGATGAGGTACAACAGTCATCTGCATGTTTATAACTTTGAATTTTTCAGTGCTTCATCATATTTGAATGTCCAACTGAGAGTGGTATTTACTATGTTACGACATTTGGTCATGAAATATACTTGAAAGTCAAAGTTGTTTCTTTTATTTGTATTGTTGAAATTAAATTCCTCTGTAGATAGATGACAAGACAAGCAGGAAGTGGGTTTACCCAGAACATCTACCTATGGCTAAAATACAGGCTGGACTAAAAAGTGGCAAGTATGTACAGGTGATTACTGGTCTCAATTATTGTACTATTGTCCTTAGAATGTGTTCAAAATGATAGTAAAACTTTGTTGAATACTCTAAAGTTTTCTTCTTTCCTTCCTTCTTCTTTATATTCAAGGGTGCTTTTCATAGGAGCAGGTAAGCACAGTCTGAATGTTTATTGTTACTTGTCAGATATTTGTATTCTGTTGGATGACATTTATACTTGCCTTTTCTGTAGTTTGATAATTTTTTTTGTAGAATATTGAAGAAAATTCATGCTTTAGTGATAATTGCTACAACTTTTATTCAGCTAAGTGTTTTTGCACCCCTCCCATTTGTACAATCCAAAAGTCTGTTCTACCATTTTTTGCATACTTAGCAATTTTCTGAGTAAAATTCTCACAATAGATTCAATATGACAAGGGGTCCTTTACAATGAGAAAGGGCATAAAAGGAGGAAATATTTCTCCCATGAAACAAAGAGTTTTTTGGTTACAAAAATCATCTAGACAATCCTTTATGACATGATATGTTCCAAGCAATAATTCACCCTATGCAACAAAAAGAGTTGATTTTTGAAACAAATTCTGTAGTTTTAAACTTTTCAAAGCTTCTTGTGTTATTGTTAACTTTTTAACTTCAAATCAACAGAGAAAACTTCACTGAGGCTTATGTATTTGTCCATGATGGAGACAAGCAGGTATAAATTTGTATAATAAGTAATGATGTGACTTAACATGTAAACATTTGACATGTACATATCATACTTGACTGTGTTACAAATAAATAATTTCTCTTCCTCTAGAGTAGTAATAATTGTGTTATCAGCACAAATTTAATTAATGAAGAGTTCACATTCTGAACTTAACATAGGGGGTCATTAAAAATGATATTGTACAGTACAAGTACTTGTCAGAAATCACACTTAACCTAGCAATGAATTTGTTTTTCCTGTGGACAGATATTTATTCAAGGACTTGTAAATCTCAACCGAGCAGTACATGAAGACATTGTTGCTGTGGAGATTCTTCCAAAGAAAGAATGGACTTGTCCATCATCATTAGTAACAGCAGCATCACCAGCTGAACATGACTCAGATGATGACAATGAAGAAAGCAACAGTGATAAAATGGTACACGTGTTTACTATTTTTTGACATTTAAGTGCAAACAAATGGCAACTTAATTAATTTACAGGATAGGAGAGTATATCCCACTAGTTCAAAATTAAGAGAATGAAGATTCTTCAAAAACAACAAATTCCTCATGCCTATTGCTTGAATCAAGAGACTCAAGAATACTAGTGCTCAGTCTACTTCTAGAAGTATAGATGTTATCATTTGTTGAGCTTGAAAATCTCTATCAATTTTCTAAACATAGGGTATGCACAATTTCCAACATTGTGCACATAAGCATGCTGATAAGTAAAAGTTGCAGTTCATTGTCACACATTGCAGTCTTTATTGTGAGAGTGTATCTTGGTATCAACTTACTTTACCTTTCCTCCTCATTGGGCTGATGGTGTAACACTACGAGCTATCAAGCTGACATATTGAAAATGCATCAAGTGTTTCTTTCTTTTTAGATTGAATCAAAGAAAGAACTGGGAACAAAAAAAGTGTTGTCAGGAAAGGTATGTAAATTATGTTTACAACATAGTTAGAGAGATGGTAAAATATGAGCTTGGTTATGAAAGAATTTTCAAACAATTTTTGTTAGGCAGGCTTAAAAAGAAGTAGTCTGAGTGATGTTCTACAACAATAAATATGATGATATTATTCTTTATTCTACCTTTGAGCTAAACAGGTTGCCATTTCTTAACTCTATTTACACATATACATGTTGCTTGCAAAATTGCATATCATAGCAGTATGCACAATGCCTCAAGTGTCACATATGAACCTTGTAATGGCCTACCTCACCACTGTAACTTGGTGATATAGCACTGTCGTGAGAAATTTGTAGGTCTGAGATCTAATTCCTCGTGTGTGACTCAAGATGTTTCTTTGTTCCACACTTTTAGTAAAAACAAATTAACTTTTTCCTTAAATATAGCTCCTTTTTGTAGGTCAAAGCTATTGAGCTGGATATGGTTTGCAGATCAATTTTTATCTTTTTCATCATCACAGGTTGTTGGTGTTATTAAAAGAAACTGGCGGCCATACTGTGGAGTGCTGTCCAAGTCTGCAAAGTCTCAAGTAAAGATAAAATCCCTATCTTTCTTTAATGTAATCTTCCAAATTACATTTTAAATGTTAATGAGAAAAATTTCATATATCACTCCTCATTAGAGGTATCTTCTTCATGAATTGTATCAGCAGATATTACAGGATATGTTGTGAATTGTAATAAAGGAAACTAATAGTGAAGAATAAAGTAGAACACGTTCTACATGTAAGGAGAAAACAGAAATTTTGACTATGGTCAGTTTAGACTATTCTACAATGGAGTAGAACAATGGCACCACACTGAATGTGATTATGATCATTGCCCTCCTTGTCATTTCAAAGAGCACAAGACACTTGTTTGTGGCAGCAGAGAGAAGAATCCCCAGAGTTGTCATAGAAACACGCCAGGCATCATCACTTGAGGGGCAAAGGATTGTGGTTAGCATTGATTCGTGGCCTCAGCATTCAAAATACCCTGTGGTGAGCAATATTGCGTTTACACTTTTCTATGTAGCATGGACAAGTAGTTTTGTGAGGTAGACATTGCCAATAGCGTATCAGTGTGGATTGAAGGCTGTACGTTGACTGTCTATTTCTTGGATTCCTTATTCATGATATTTTAACCTATATCGCGATTTTTGTTTCGTCTATAGGTTCCTCTTCCAACCTTTAATTACAAATTTTCACCATTCGTTTGCTGGGGAATCAAAACTAATAATATGGGAGTAACCAACTTCTTTAGAGGGGTACAGAAAGGACAGCGATAAGGATTAGCAATTTTCCGAGTGACATCGCAAAATCCAGTGTCCTAATAAGTCTATTATGATTCTTCTTTTTCATTATTGTGGAATGAAGGGACATTTTGTCCGAAAACTTGGTACCATTGGTGACAAAGAAACAGAAAATGAGGTTCTGTTATTGGAGAGAGATGTTCCCCACTTGCCCTTTTCAGCAGCGGTACTGAAAGATCTTCCCGCCATGCCCTGGTCAATCACAGACGAGGTATGAAATAGTGATTAAGTAAATACGTATATGCGCGTACTCTTAAATTCCGGCCATATCTTGCCTTAGGGACAGTATAGTGTGAATGAAGTTGCTCAGTTGATTCTTGCGATGTATTAGCACGTTTTCGTGAAATTTAATATCTGTACCATATAAGATGAGCATGAAGTATCCTGGGGAAGAAAGTACTAGGAAAATGTGTTTTAACTTCAGCCGGAAAATGTTTATTTTTGTGTGCCGGTCATTGCAGGATGTAAAGAGTCGTTTGGACTTGCGGCTCCTAGCTGTGTGTAGCATTGATCCTCCGGGGTGCACAGACATAGATGACGCATTGCACTGGAGATTGCTGCCAAACGGAAACTACGAGGTACGCGAAAAAAGACGATTATTAACAGGGTTGGTATGTTATTCTCGTTATTCTCAACTACGTGTATAATGTTTAGAATATCTGTTTGACTATTTTTAACTTCAAATACTTCGAGAAAAGTTCAGCGTTGAAATTATCCCCTCACCAACCTTGAATTATCTTGTTGCATGATCATGGTCAGTCCGACTGTCTTTATTATTATTCATCAGGTTGGTGTACATATAGCAGATGTCACGCACTTTATCAGACCAGGTACAGCTCTGGATGCTGAGGCAGCTAATAGAGGAACTACAGTCTATCTCACAGATAAGGTGATTTACAGCTGCATAATTTATGTGATGCAGGCACTTTAAAAGATTTCGTGACACTAATAAGACACCACTCTTAGGCGGCAAAAGGAATTTTCAAGACGCTATTTGTTTCATTCCAAATTTCAGCTTTGGAGCACAATAAAGGGACGGAACGTGCAAGTCAGTCCAGTGGGCGTGTTTAGCATGGAGCTCGTTTCTGCCTTATGTATTCATATAGATATTTTTTTAAACTGTCTACCTTACTCTCGGAGGAGCTCTCTCCTTCTGACCATTGGTACAAATGGGTCTTATTGAAGTCTTAAGAAACTTTTGCGGGATAATCTTTGAATTGAGACTATAAATTCCATCCCTAAAGTTACTATCTTGGAGTTGAAATCTTGCGTAATTGTTGGTATTGACTTGTTTTAATGTTTATCACACAGCGTATTGACATGGTACCAGCACTCCTGAGTTCAGACTTGTGTTCACTGAGATCTAATGTGGACAGGTTAGTAAGGCTTATATACACATTTTTTTGCACGGTACATATCTAATGCAATGTAACTGGCTTGACATATTCCTCACTTTAGGCTGGCGTTTTCATCTATATGGGAAATGACACCACAAGCTGAAATTGTCTCCACGAAGTTCAAAAAAAGCATTATCTGTTCTAGAGTGAGTACATGAAGGTTTTGATAGCAAACAGCGTCGTAAACTTGAGGCTATCTGCAATTAAGACTATTTATCCTGTCTTTAAACTTTCAGACTTCCTTCACGTATGCCGAGGCTCAGATGCGAATTGATGATCCAACCCAAACAGATGAAATAACTCTGAGCCTAAGACATCTCAACAAACTGGCAAAGATTCTAAAACAAAAGAGAGTCGAACAGGGGTAAGAAAACTTGTATTTGAGGGAACAGTAGTTCCCGCAAACCTTGATCTGAACTCCAATACAGACCAGAAAAGACGTGAATTCTTCTCTTACCCAGACACTTTGCACAATTACGTTTTATCAGTTCCTTTTTTTTATCTTCTTAACTCATTCACTGACTTACTTTTTATTTCAGTGCTTTAACTCTTGCGTCTCCAGAAGTTCGTTTCCACATAGACAGTGAGACACACGACCCAGTAGATCTTCAAACAAAGGAACTCAAGTAAGCTAGCTATTTATCATTGTCAAGCTGTTGCTGTTAATTTTGATTCCTTGAGTGGTCGATTTAAGGATTATCCACTCTAACTTTTGTTAATGTTCTTTCAGGGAGACGAATTCCCTCGTGGAAGAATTTATGTTGTTAGCCAACATTTCAGTCGCCAAGAAAATTTTTCAAAATTTCCCAGAGTTTGCCGTTTTACGGAGACATCCTTCGCCACCTGCTGCAAACTATGATGTGTTGGTGAAGGCTGCGAGCTCCAAGGTGAGCCATTTTACCTGGGGGGAGGGGGATTTCCATATTATTGTTTGGAATTGATGTCATGCACGGGGAATGTTACTTGTTATTCTGAAATCAAAACCAATTTTGATTACCCGCCTCTTACCTTTAATTTTGTTACAACGCCATTGTTGAACGTAATGTTGTATTTATTACGTCAAAACCTGCAATGATAGAAGAAGAAAAACAAAACAAAACATTGCCAGTAATGACGAAATGAAAAAATCATGGGTGAGACGTGGTGGCGCAGGCTTAACTGGATTCCGGGTCAGAATCGGCCGAATAATAGAAGATTCTAACTTGTAAAGTGATAGGGAAATCGTGACATTAAAACGAACCTCGATTGTTCGCGATCAGTGGAGGGTCACACGGTAATATGAAATTTATTTGTTAATTTTACCCCCCCCCCCTTCAATCCCCTCTGCTGTGCAACACTGTTCTCACACGTCACTTGCGTATCTAAATAGGGAGTCCAACTTGAAGTGGATAGTGCCAAGTCTCTCGCTGTTTCGTTGAATGCTGCTAATATCCCAGATGAGCCCTATTTTAACACCCTGCTTCGAATTATGGCGACGCGATGCATGATGCAAGCGGTTTACTTCTGTTCAGGCATGCTCCCTGAAGAGGAATTTCAACATTACGGTTTGGCAACTCCAATTTATACACATTTCACGTCACCAATCAGGAGGTATGTACTGCTCCAATGTACCATTAATTTACTACCAATTTACCATTTGATTACTGTACATTTCATTAACCTAAAATTTTTCCTACCTGTAGATATTCTGACATCTTGGTACATAGACTCCTAGCTGTTGCAATTGGAGCTTTAGATTCGTATCCAGACCTCCTCAGCAAAGACAAAACACAGGTGGGTATGACCTGAGGTATAATCAGTTCGTAGCTTACCACTAGGCTCCATTCTCTCGCTGTCAAAATTAGTGAGTTATCTTATAACGAATATATCTCTGTCGTTACTGTCATTAACGTCTTACTTTTCTCTTTACTTTCAGAAATTGTGCAATCATCTGAACTTCCGTCACAAAATGGCCCAGTATGCTTCACGGGACTCCATTGACCTGCATTGCCAGGTAGTGTGGTTTTTAATATCATTCTTTTGTCGTAGTTTTTAAGACTTCACAAAGAGTTTGTAGTGTTTGTTTGTTTGTTGTTTTTTTGCACTCAGACTGTTTGGCTTATTTCATGGAATGTTCTTTTCTCAGCTGTTTTTCCAAGGAAAGGCTATAGAAGAAGAAGAAGCGTTTGTGCTGTTTGTTCGTAAGAATGCGCTTCAAATTCTGATCCCTAAGTATGGCCTTGAAGGAACCGTGTTCATGAACAAACATGATGTATCAGGATTTACCTACAACGAACAGGTGTTTTTCTCCCAAACTTTTTTTCAATACATAGTCAGCTTCGATTTGGCAGAGAAGAGGTTCATGAGTGAGCGTTGGTGTTTGAGAAAATCGAAGGAATAATGACGCTTATCATCGGAGGTTTGTAGGGGACATGTGGTGTGAATCTTTTCGGGTTAAATCTTGGTGTCAGAAAACGCAGCGAATGTAAGTGTTCATGACATTCCCTGATGAAATCACATGATCCATTCTCCGACGCTTAGTTTACCTTGGCAACTGTAATACATAATATCAAGAACGATGTCAAGAATTACCATTTATTTTCTTTTTTTGTAAATCAAGGAGCCATCCCTTACAGATGGTGACGTCACCTACCGAAGCTTTGACCGAGTGGCTGTCAAGATTAATGTGGACAAGTCCTCAACAGAAAATAAATTTTTATCTTTCAGCCTCGTCTCTAAAAAGGTAATTCTAAAGACTTTGAAAGAAAAGAGCAAACAAACAAATTTCACATTTTATATGCCGGGACGCGAAAAAAGCTCAGAACATGATATGAGAAGTTTTTATCGACTGAAAACTACTCAAATGTTTTCTCATCTTCTCCCAATCACGATTCATCCATTATAACGACTTAAACACTCTCTTTCCTCGCTCTAGTCTTTGAACGACAAAATAATTTTTCTCCTCCTCATGTCTTAAGTCGTGTATGTGTTTCTTTGACAGGGCAGCAGTGCAGAGGACATGAAAGAACCTGTCTCCAAGAAGACTAAGTTCGACTGACTGATTGCTGTAGAAAGATGGGACAATAGTGAGGATACAGATATAGAAAGTGAAGTGTGAAGGAACTGAGGAGACCACACGCGACTCCACACAACAACGGCAAGGGCTTGAAAACGCCTCTCTGACAACAAAATATCGGGATTTCTGTAAAGCTGCGCATCTTTTTTACTGATTTTATTAGACTAAAGTAGTGTGGATAAGCGATGTCTTAGTGGATCAGTAAAGCACATTCAAAAAAATGATTGTTAAACAAATTGCAATTGAACGTTTAATATCTCGCTACGCTCAACGTGAAATCCTATAAATTGCAAGCATCATTTATTCATATTTAAATTTATGTACAATTTAAACTGTCAGATAAGTGCTATTCCTCCTTCCCGCGAGACTTGCAGGGACGTTACAAGAACATTTGGATGTTCCGTATTTGGCAAGGGTGTTTGATTATTTCCCTCTCTCAAAGTTGTAATCGAGGGTAAAATTATCTTATGGGGCCAATTGTTTTGCCATTCTTACAAATAACATCTGATCTTTCGTTAAATCTAAGTATGGAGTATACAATGAAGTATCTCAGTTCCTTTGGTCAAAGGCTAATTTGGTTCCTTTCAAGAAAATCCAAATTTGTTATTTTAAGTCACAAAGGTATAGATATTAAACAAAATTTGCTTCTTACCCAAAGGAAACAAAAAAGTTTTACTCATGTACTGAAGTTACACAACTATCTTATGTCTTTGTTGCGTCCTCTGGCCTTTCGTGACGTTTTAAAACAAGTTGGATGGTAATTTGGACAGGTTATTTGTCCAAAACTTGTGTTAATTACTGACGAATAATTGTTCCTCTAAACTCGTCACTAATCTTGGCTGTAATGGTGCTACATGAAAATTGCCAAAGATGCTAGGAAGTGAGCTTGGATTTTTCGCACTATCTGTGACATAAGTAAAATTTTCGATTGAGCGTCATAAAACCAAAAGCAAAGTAGGCGCAACAGCCATTCAGGAAAAAGGTAAGTATTACTAGAATCTCAAAGGTTAAGAAAATAATAATAAAAAGTCTGAAGCTCGGGAAAGTCGCGGTTGGTTTAGTTTTTAATTTGATTGGTTGAAAGAGTGGCGCGAGTTTTTTAGGCCAATCATACAACAATCCGGGATTGAACACTTAGTTGAAATTTACTCAAATATGCATGTTAGATTTAAAACAGAGACAATTCTTAAAACTCGCCACCCTATCAAGGTAAATTAAATACGACAAAACACTTTCCATATTTACATTCTTCATGTACCCTCTATCAAAAAAGGTTGTCAAAATATCCTTGACTTCCGACAAGGTTTGATGAATTGAACACGGGACCTTGGTAACCATCGTTTGTCCACTGAAGTCAAATCCACTCTCATGTTTAAGGTCAGTCCAAAGGTTGACATGATACAGCCTCTCGCCGTTTTGTCAAGCAGCAGTCCTCGATAGGTTGAAATAAATATTTTGATCCTCTTTTATGGTCTTACCTACTGCACTAAGCTTGAATTTACATTGAAACAATTCTGACTCAATTACTGTTCTATTCTTCTGAAGACGAAAGCATTATCTTGAAAATTGGATGTTTTTACTCCAACAGAATCTTTGGGTTCTTTAACAGTGTATTAATGAGGAAATATAACCTTTGCCCAAGTGCGTGAGTGGTGAGGCTGTCAGAGAATCTCACTCACAGTACAAAGGAAACACTGTTATTTCTACATACACATAAAGCCGTTTATAGGTTGCCGCAGACCAGGTGGACAGGTACATTTGTAGCTTCCCGGCGTGTTAACACATTTATGCTGACAAAGGAACGAATATCTGGAACATTCGTCGATATCTATAAGCAAAAAGAAAAAATTCTAATTAATTTGAGTCAATATCTTCAAAAGCAGGTCAGCATTCTCGGTGAAAAATTCTTTGTTGTTTGGTTTCCCCTAAACATGCACCCTCTCTAGAACAATTCTCGATTTTCAATATTTTTCGCAAAACATCCACCTACTGAGTCGATATAGAGTAATAAAAAAAAAAGCATCTTGTTACCAGCAACACTCGAGTGATCTCTAGTTAGACTTACATCTGCCGGTTAACTTCTATTTCACTGTATTTAGAACATAAAAAGCTATCATCTGATCTGCTCACCTTTGCATGATTTCCTGTCAGACTGTAACATAAACCCATACTTGCAGGAGCATCGGTAACTTCCTGGGTAGTTCTGACACACCTGGTCACAGCCGCCATTGGAGTTTGCGCATTCGTTCTCGTCTGAAATAAGTTTGTCGGTGACATCAATTTCAAACGAAACCCAACTTTGATCAAACCTCATTTAACGACGGCAATCTACTTACCGATACAAATCTTGTGTCTGTGATTAACAAATCCCTTGGGACAATCACAAGTGTGGCTTCCAATGGTATTGCGGCATCGCGAAGGAAGGGGGCATATCCCAGGGTACAATGCACACTCATTTATATCTAAAACCAGAGAAGTTTTAAGAAAAACAAATTCGTTTATTCATTCAGAATCTGAACAGAAAATTATGAATTAAAGGGTAGACGCCCAAGTTGTTTATCTAAATGTGAACATGTTCTTCAACTTAGAGGAAACGAAAGCAAAAGCACTTTTTAGACACGATGACAGCTTATTATGTGATTCAAAAAGGTCTCTCAAAATAGAAAAGCATTCAAAGGTATTCGAACGACACATACCAACACATGACTTCAGGTCATCACTGAGCTGGAATCCTTTGCTACATGAACAGAAGTAAGATCCAGGAACATTACGACAGTTGTGGTGGCAGCCATGGATACCTCGTGCGCATTCGTCGATATCTAAAAAAACCAACGAATTAATATGGAATACTCAATAAAACGTTCAACAGTAATGTTTACCCTCATTCTTCTATCACAAATTTCTTGCAGTCTTAGTCTAGGCTGAGAATCCATTGCATCCACGGAGGAATTAAAACCACTAAATTGCAGAAATCTTAACACAGCCGTCAATCGTGACGTTTCTTAAATGTTCCCAGACACTAAATTGTCTAACTTTTTTCACCTGAACAGGAAATTCCATTCACATTCAATTCATATCCCTTGGAACATGTGCAGCGGTACCCTCTGGGCGTGTTGATACAGTTCTGATGACAAACACCTTTGAATAAGCTGCATTCATTTACCTCTGAAGGAGAAAGATACACAACAATCAACAAGGAAATGATCTGCTCAGTGAAAGTGGAAAAAAATTTGCATGACCATTTAAGTGAAAAAAGCTCGATATGGCAGCTAGACTGAAAATGGGTTCTTGATTTAGACATGGCGAGTTTTCACAAATCCGTGAAGACTATGTCTTTTTTCAGTGGTCCAGGTTTCAGATATTGGTTAAGTAAACGATTCAAGGTGATTCACACATTGTTTTGGAAGCTCTCGGCGATGTGAAGTAAGAGATAAGACGTGTTTGTTATCATAAAACGTTCTCTGCATCTGAGAACAAGAGATAGCGTATCAAGAAAGATGGTTCTCTTATAGATAAAGAGTTCTTCATACTTTACTAATAAATCAATTGCAAATTGGCCCATATGACGCTAAAGCTCATGAGTACGACGCAAAGTATTTGAATGATGTTCACTCTATATCTTGTCTGGTAATTGGTAGAAACATCAACAAATGTCTACTAATGCGCCAAATCACCGGAAATTATTTTAGTGAGTTACATTGTGAGTGTGTTGACTTGTTCGGTCAACAAAGTAAGACTATGAACTATCAGTGAAAATAGCTACATACAATTGATAATCATAGATTGTACGTTTTACATGCAACAAAAGTCACGAGCTTGTCGCTTATAACTTAGCATGAGTATCTGAGAGATGTTTGGCTGCTAAATCTTACAAACCATTGTGCACTCAGCGTCCCTGACTTACCGACACATGTTTGGCCATCTGGACCCATGGCGGTACCTGGTGGACAGGAGCAGTTTCCAAACTCGGTACATCTCTGAATACAAGCGATATCATTCATTGAACACTTAGTCTTCTCTTCTGCAAACAAACACACGCAACAGTTACGTTCATGTCCAGTTTCATTCGTTCTTTGCCTGCCAAGTAACATTCTGTGTTCTCGGCTCGGTTGAGTATCTGACTATGACGTAACCCATTCATCCGCTAAGCGAGAATGCTCCTCTAATCAAAAGTCATCTCTCGTCCTAAATGTAAAGAATGGAAAACTTGAACACTTAGACTATATCGATTTTAATTATATGTTTCTTCTGGCAAAAATTTAATTAAAAGTGATGAGAGAACAAGTTAGCAGACATGGACAACTCAGTAGATCATTAACATCTACGGCCATAAAACGCCGACTGTGCTACCTTATAAACATGAATTTTGTCTCTGCATTGTTTTCCAATAGTAAAGATAAACAGGATGAGGGAACTCCTTGATTTACCTTCACAGGTAACCTTATCTGACTGAATCTTGAAACCCGCCTGGCACGAACAGGAAAATGAGCCTGGGGTATTTTTGCACAGCTGTGAACATGGCGAATGCCGGCATTCGTCAATATCTGAAACCCAACAAGAATGATGGAGCACTGTTAACAGACTAATGTGGTCACATACATTGGAATCATTCTCTGATTGAAAGGCTTTAACCCTTTAACTCCCAAGATCTGATTGTTAATTCTCCCATTTAGCTGTAACACATTTCTTTGTAATTTAGTAACAAGAATTTAGTGTTATATCGTGATAACAACCTCTAACTGATAAGTGTGAGTTATCTCACTACCTGTTTGTTGGATAGTGTATGGATATTGTAGGGAGAAGTTACATGTAAATCACTTCTAGCGGAAGGTTGCTAACTTTCGGCAAGTAACGTTGACTACTGTACAATTCCACTTACCATCACAGGTAAAACCATTCATATGCAGCTGGTAACCATTATGACATGCGCACTGAGGGACACCGCCAAATTCAACACACCTATGATCACACTTAAGCCCATTCCCACATCCGGTTTCAACTTCCAGCTCGGGAGAGGGTGCTTTAGTCCCGCTTGAAGAACGAGAAGCTCCGTCTGAAATGAAAATAAATATTTAGTACTCGATTGTTTGTTAGGGTGTGAAGTGATCGTGGTGTGAGATTTATGACTGCTATCCCATAAAGAACCTTGATAACAAAGCTGGGTTGTTGGGAAAGTTGGGGAAAAACAAAATCACAAGAGGTAAAGAAAACTCTATAGTTAAGTGTGATGATAATTCCCGCTGATGCGACAAAGCAATGACTGGCTTGATTTTACTTACCTGAACAAGACACGCCGTCATTTTGCAAGGTATAGCCATACTGGCACTCACATTTCGCTCTACCCTTGCTTGACTCGCGGCAGACATGTTCACACTCTAGGAAGTTACTGGCACAAGAATTCTTCACAACTATTAAGGGCGGAAAAACAAAGGAAATGAAATCAGTATAACATTGTCTTGAATAATATGACACTAAACAGCTTGTTTGTTTTGAAATAAAAGTTTGTCTTCGCAAAGGCTTCAAACGACTACATTTCTTAGTTTCTGACCCTGCCGTAATCTCTACTCTGAACATGACTAATGGAATGTCCAAGTAAATACATTAAAAGTAAAATAGCTTCCCAAATCAGTACAGCTTCTCAGTCCTCGTTACCCAAGGGCGTTTGGTCAGCTTTGGTCACTTTTTCATTGATCTAGAAAATCACACAGCTAAACTACGCGTACAAAGTATGCCTTTTAAGTATTTCAGTAGCCTGTAAACGAGCAAAAGTCTCACGCTCAGATGCTCTCGCCAACCAAAGAGAAACAGGGAGACACAAGTAATAACCAAGGGAAAAAAAGGAAGCTATCTGTAACTGGCCCCGGCCGGTTGTTGGAAGGTTAAATAACGCTATCCGCCGAGTAACTCGGTCAATAGCACGGTACAATTTGTTAACTCTTATCCGCTGGATAGCGATTTAGCTCTTTGGACAACTGCACCCCGGTTGTTGATAATCGTATCATGTCCAAAATCATTTACGGCGAGTTGATGTATATTAAAGAAGATCAGTGCCGTAGCACTACGCTAAAAGAAAAGAAGAAAACAATGCGTCGTTCACTTTGAGCTTAAGCCTTCAGTCAGGACTGCTGATGGGGAGTTTTAGGACACTTAACGCTTACTGAAACCCTAGGATAAAGAAACTGATGCGGGGTTGTTTTATACCTCAGACGACTTCAATTCTTCTCACTTCACCAGGTGAAGCTCTGAGTTCATTTTACAAACACATCTTTTAATCTCTTGTAATGCTGACGCGGCCCTAACCCATTATAAATAGATAAAGGAGGTAAGTTTCTAAAGAAACCGTTGTGCTGCGTCGTTAAGAGATTATCACAGGGTGATTTAATGTTATCAACTGAGTTGGAAACGTAAATTGGTCACCGTAAAGAGTTTAAAGGCTGACGTTTCGAGCGTTCGCCCTTCGTCCATCGCTCTGACTAAGGGCTAACGCTCGAAACGCTATCATAAATGGCCTGGGGGTTCGTTTGATTATCAACAAGGAGAGAGGCTGAAATTGAATAATGATCAATTATACTTTATGGGATTCTTGCGAGGGAAAAAGAGAATTTACGGAAATCTCTTTGCTAGAAATCCTATCACCGGATAAGTAGGTGAGTTTATTCCATGACCTTATCCTCTTCACTGACCTGGAGCTGAGCGGCAACGATTTTTACTAAAAAACCATTAACATGCCAACCACAAAAGTAAAAGCATATTAAGTCTGCTTACAAATATTTAAGGTTCCTTCTTACTGTAAAGTTCGCTGATACTTCTGATTTCTTTTGCATGTCCTCTGTATGTCTAGACTCGTGAAAGGTAATATAAATCTAATAATCAATGATCATCTCACCTGACCAGCTCGACACTATTTCCGTTGGTACTTGACCGATAAGTAATAATATACAGAACAGTCACGGCTTTCTGCATTGTTAGAGGTATATCGAACTATTTTATGTTTTCAGAATGCAGTTTGTGTCAAGTTGCTGATTACTTCACGATAATTTCTAAAGGTGCAAAAAATATCAAGAGGTGCATCAGAAAGTTCGCTTTTGCGAATAGGGGATTGGTTTCTCGGCTTTCGCCAACCTAAGAAAATCTGCGGTTTTTCGGTTACCACAGAAAATGAGAGTATATGATGAATTGAGATATTGCTCAATTTCAAATTACTCGCAGAGTTTGTCACAAGTTTTGGCCTGTAAGTTCATTATTGAGTCCATCGTGCTTTCTTTAACTTGACTTTTTCCGTCTAATGAAGATGCTCAATTCGTAAATTCGTGTGCGTGCAAACCATATTGAAGGGTTTGTTTTCATGAAATCGGCCTCCACTATGATACTGTTTGCCCCTTTTTGCTAAAAGGCTTTTTTATAAAAACTAACGGTTCTTATTTAATATGTACGTGCCGACATAAAAACCCATCGGAAATGTGCAGACTCCTGGGAGGAAATCTCGAGTTCATTTTGCTTTTGTGAAGGTTAGGGTGACCTTCTAAAGAAAAAGATCCCATGCCCTCGGCTATAGTTTACGAATTGAAGAAAAAAAAAGTGAGGTCGGCTACAATGTGTTTGATTCTTCCTCTACTAGAGTGAAAAGAATTGGAGTTTATTAAACACATCAGAGGGAGACATGAGGTCAAGCCTGTAAACCAGATATACTGATTCAATTAGGATCATAATTGGATCTTTTTTCGGATATATGCGCTAAAAAAATCACCGCAATATCACACTTATGCCCGCATTTACCATCTACAGATACAGGTTAAGATCTTTAAGAACGAATTCAATATGGCTATTGAGAGGCATAATAAAAAAGCATCCTAATGTGACCTTGCACCTAGGCGTCTTAAAGATCGCAGATAAATTGAACTGATCGTGATTAAAACCACCAATTCGACGGCTTGCGTGAGACATGACTCTCAAAGTAGTTGGTTGAAAACCGCAGATTGGTGTCTCCGGAATGAGTTCTAAGTTTCTTTTTTCCCAGTCAGCCGCTTTTGTCCAAGAAAACATTGGGAAACTTCAAACAGAAAATCTTCAAAGATATCGAGGAGTTTTTCATTTCTTCGATCTCGTCGTGCAAAAAGAAAAAGACTTTGTATATCTCTAAACATTTCCTCTAAATTGACCAGCAGCTGAGCCAGAGAAAATAAAACCAGAGTCGTGAAGCAGAAGGGCGAAAATAAAAACAGATAGGGAGCTTGATGTAGATGTTACATAAATTTTTAATTCATATGAATATCATGACATCAACAAAACGATTGTGAATTACACACAGCTCTTCACGTTGTAACTGCATCTGTTTCCCGCTATGCCAACGTCAAGTCGAAGGATCTTTTTCTTTCGTCCCAAATTCACCGATCCTTTGTTTTTTGGTAATCCTTAGTTCATGCGAATATAATTACGATAAATGAAATAAGGTTTTTTCTGTCTTCGCCCAACGAAGGCTGAGTATCACGTGAAAAAAAACACAAACATTACTGTGACTGAGTAGAGGAAACTGATTTAACCCAGCTGTATATCAAAGATGAGGAAGTATGAAATGGTCATCTCGGCGTGGGACAACAAACCAGTTCCACGAAAAAATACGGAAATTGTTGGGCACTTCTGCTTGTTCATAACTATCTCCGTTTTTTAACCGTAGAAAAAATGCAATCGGCCATAGGTAGTAAACCATATTCACGTGTATAGCAATAACATCAGTTAAAATTTCGAATAAAGAATTTTCTTATTGACAACTTCTTTTCATCAGTTCGCTGTTTGTTATGGGCCTGAAAAAAGTTTCTCGTGGGAAAAACATAAAGTGAAGATGCTTAACCCTTAAAAGCAACTCTTTTTTCTTTTTTTTTTTGAATAAACTAAGTATTGATATCTCTCGAAATCTGGTGCTCAATGAAACTCCACTCAGCGACCGACCAGGGTGCACAGCAATCATTACAAGGCGGAAAACTTTATTGGAGCACTAGCTTGTACTGTGGAAATATCAGAATGTTTCACAAGACTAAACAAACAATTGCCAAGGATAATCACGAATAAGCTCCGTCAAAATGAACAGCACAGTAAGCTCAGAAGCCTCGTGCATGGGTGGAAAAAAACTTAGGTGTCAACGATTGACATGCGGGTGGGCTGAATCAATCGATGGTTGGCAAACAGGAAATATAATCATAGCCAAACTATTAAGTACTTTCCTCTTCGTTATTCTTGAACAAATACATATTTTCGATAACGAAACATGTGTCAACATAATCGACAGCAAAAACGTGCAGGGGTAAATAAACTGAATGCCACCGAATGAGTAATCGGTATTTGAAATGATGTTTACATTTAGGATTTTCCACAAATCCTGTTTGTTCATCGCCTCCGATTGTTTTTATCTTCAAGCCATTCCAACTGCTTTCAAACTGAACTGAATGAAAAAACATAGTTTTGATAAGAAAAACAAGAGTCCGGAAGAATGAAAGGGTTTTAAAAACAAATCTTAAACCATCCTTGCATCCACTGTGATTTAAGAATAACGTTTGCTCTCAAATACGCAACCTTTTACCTCTGAAAATGCCAGTGCGATTTCCTAATGTAGAATGTGTTTTTCTCATCAAACGATAAAAAAGCTCGAATTTTAGTCAAAAGAAATTTTAGCAGGAAATTTTTTACGTCTTCTTCGTATTCAGAGCCGAACAGTCTGGAAGGAATGTGGCTCTGTGAGGCAAATCAAACATCATTAGAAGTTTGGAAAAGTAGCCAAACGCCAAGCTGAAGCAAATCTCAACTCTTTAGCATTTTTTCCTTATTTGATCGGCATTTTTGTAGTTTTTCAAGCTTCTTTGGCAAGCTTCTTTCCTTACGGTTCTCACAGCTCTTCAGCTGTTACTTATTCAGTTCGGGCTTACCGCTAACGTGCCAAACTCTTTCCCTACAATTATCTTATCGCGTAACTTAATCAATACCCGTTCAAGTTGCTTGTTGACCTCATGTGAAATTGCGGCCGCCAAAAAATGTCGCCTTGTTACTGGTTAATGAACAAAGGGAAAAAAACATATTTCAATATCTCGCATATGAAACACTTATCTCCATCAATAATAAGGGGAACATCGAGAAGAAACTCTGAGTACAACAAGCGACATATTTCTTTTAACAGGTTTAAACAACTGCCAGGCTTACAAGTAATAAAGAACACCGAATTTTTTGCAGATTTCTCCTTCATAACTTTTTTATAACTTGAAAGACGATGCTACTACCGCGAATTCAAAACTACCCCGAGACCACAGGGTAAGCAAAAAACCTGAAAGATCAGGTTTTCTGGGATAGGAAGGCTGACACAGCCCTTTTTAAAGCTGTAACCAATTCCTCTCACTAATGACGGGTATTTTGGTTCAGAAATTTGAGATTTATCTTGGGCCATTAGCCGCTACTTGCTTATTTGCGAATACCACAAGGTTGTTTGAAAAATGATGGTAGAATCATTCTATTCATGCCTCTATAGAAAAGCACTTCTTTCGTGGCCTATCTCTCTCAGAATAGCACACGGTTAGGATATAAAGTACAAAGTAAGGGTCTTGCGTGAGCGACATCTGTAGATCAATTTTCTCCTCGGACGCACGCGGTAGAAATAGCAGAAAATTACTTACACGTGGGTCATTGAGAATGCTACTCTAAAGGCCGACTTCCCTAATAAACCATGCAAAAATAGAACCACTCACGTATTTCTCAAGGACCCTTCTACTTTTGGTTCCTTGTACGGTTTAATCAGTGTAAATATGTCCCGAACCGGAACCCACTACTGAGCTTCCGGTTTAAATGCTTGCATTCCTCTGTTAAGCTTAAAATTTCTTTGTACATGAGACATGTTACTACTGCTTAGGATAAACGCTGGGATAAAATAGAACAAATCAAAACACTCGCCTCGTATAAATCTGCCCCTCGTGTCTTCCCATACTTGTGGGTGGCTGAGTTTCTTTGCGCATTCATGGTAGGTCTCCAACCAAAGCCTGGCTTGATTTCTCAAACCACGGGGAATTGACGGTACAGCCATTTCCAGGATAATCCTGGCGGCCAAAACGGAGTAAAGGGGTCTCCGTAAATCTCTGTATTTGATTTTGGACCAAGTCACACCAAATGTACGGCGTATGTTCTTGTGAAGCGCAGCCAGCTGCTTGTTTTCCTTCCGCTTGTTTTGCGTCGATTTAAAAGCGCACTCTTCTATGCTCCACGGCCCGCCTTCCTTCGATGTTTTGTTTAGGAAAGACTCAACCAATGCCACCCGCTTGATAAAATGGTGGTCGTCCATAAAAATCCGTTTGCGAGACTTGGTCATAGCATTCTTGGTCAACTCGGACGCATCTGTGATTACATCGATTCCTTGTTCGTCAACAACAAGCAATGATTTGTGGATCACAGGTCGAATTCGTTTGGATCGAGCTTCACACGATTTAAATACGCACATCACACACACCGCGCACATCAGCGCAAACTTAACTTGTAAATTCATGGTGTACCACTCTTGAAATGCTTCTTCTTTTATTTCTGGAAAATACCAGTCTGACCACGTTCTTGTTTCTCGTTCAGTTCTTATAGAGCTTTTCAGACCACAGCGGATCCTCAGATCAACGTGTAGTCAAGAGAGTTTAACGCGGCTTAAACCTGCGATGAAAAAAAGTCACAGAGTGAGACGGAATGGATTTCACTAGGCAATAATATACGCTAACCTAATGGGGCTCAAATTTCCGTAACCCTGCTGTGATCCAAATTATCAATTGACGAGAAAAAGAGAATATTTCTTTCAGGTTATCCATTGCATGTCCCAACAAGCGTTACTGTGACAGCCACCCACACGTAGCACGAGCAAATCAGTCAATTGGGAGATTGAAGGAGACCTCAAATGGGGTTTAAAGGCAAAAAAGCCTTCACCATGAATAACAGGTTTAGATTACATGTTTACCAAACTACAGCTCTTCGCTAGTGAAAACAAAAGTCATGAGTTTAACCCAAGAGAGAAAGTAAGTAAAACATAGAATACCGAGGTGGCGATACGAGGTGGCGATACGATGTGGCGCCCAAACAGAGCAAGTCACGAACAGCGCGTGCACCAATACAATACTACCAGGAACAATAAAACATTTACAGTCACTATTAAGGCTTTTATTTGTAAACGATCAGTATCAAAAATAGACTTGCCTTGGCAGTGTCTGTGGTCTGTCAGTAGATGAAGTTATCAGATGGAAATTGAAGATTCAAGAGCGAAGGTTATCACAGACTGCTATCGGCAGTTTAACACGCAAGACCTGGAGACAAGTGGCCAACGGAACATACGATATGCGCTCTTCAGATGTCGCGAGCGGCTAATTCAACTGATTTCGAATTAATTTTCCTCAGAATCTTAATAAATCTTCAGTTAAGACCACTTAGAAGCGGAAAGCCAACTATTGACTAATTTAGAGGATACACCGTCTGTCAATACTGACAGTATCTTTCACAGGAAGTCGGTAAGCCTTTGATTCCTCAGAGAACTTTACAAACAGGATTGACAACTGTGGCACGACCTCAGGCGATCAATAACCTTATTACATGTGTTTTATATGACTAATTATTTTCTTATTCTGCACGCAAACGGCGCTAAAATGTTGAAGGCGCCATTAGGGCTCCTTCCGAAATAGAGTTTAAATACAGGCTATTCAAGAGGTTAGTGATTTATGACCCTGATGAAAAATAAAGCAATTATTTAATCTGCATTTCACGGTATGTGTGCTCGTTTAGCTCGCTATGGTATTTCAGCCAATCGCCGACACATTCAGCACGTTATACATTTGTCTGTTCTTCTGTTGATAAGCATAGTTATGTTTTGCAGAAGACATGCAGTGGTCTTCAGCTAAGTTACTTCTCAAGCTACGATAAGCTGTAGGAGTTAAATTACTGTTACCGACAGGAAAACATGTTTAGCCGAAAGAAAAACAATTTTGAGGCGTGAGAATGTTTCTTTAGTCCGTGAAGGAATGAATAATTTGTCTAATCATCAACTTATCCAGATTTACTCTCATGAGTTAACTGTTCCCTAACGTAATGGGGAACGTAATTTGGGTGGGACATCCAGGAAACACTGAATGTTTTACTACGTGGTGTCAGCAGGACCTTTGAAATGTCCATCCTCAGCGGGGGTGAGGTCTGTTATATCCCTCCCAAATAGGTAAACAATAACAGAAGGCTTGATTTTATTGTTGGTGAGGGCAAATTGCGCTGGTTTGAAATCACGTGTAAGAGTTTGGAAAACGTTCGCTAAAATATGACTGCTAACTCTTTATTGATCCTGTTTTTATGAACAATTATTTTGTCCTGAAAAGTAGGACACCTACCACACTGTTTTTTTTTCCCTTTTTTTTTTCGGGAATTGCTTATCATTTTTTTCGAGCACTGAGAACTGGATTACGGTATGTAGATCGTAAAGTAAAGACAAACCCCACATGTTCGTGTTTGTTGGTCGCTTGTTATTCGGCTCCCATACTGAAAGAAAAGAAAAAATGTCCTAAAAGAGCTCTACAGCTTTTGCTGTTATAACATATGAGAACCCTGGGTGGTCAGGGAAAAGTCTATATTTGTCCGTGGCCGGGATTATGATTCATGATTCATTCCCCGCTGTTCGTGTGTTAAGCGATAAAAAATGTACTCCTAATCCACTATTTTGCAGCAACAATTTCACGGAATTTTCTACAGAAAGCCTCTCTATGTAGATTTTTTAAGAGATGAAACTTTAGACTCAGTTGGTGAGACTTGATAACGTAGGTTCATCATCTTACCTGTGTTTCATCAGGCTGGTCTTGTTGTTGTTGTTATTGTTATTTTTAGACTTAATTTCAAGTTAAGCTGGACTTTCTCTTATAATTCCGACTTAATCTATTGCAAAAATTTGTAGCATGTTAATTTCGTCACCTTAGCAAAAGAACTTCACAGCAATCCTCTCACAATTTAACACGGGGCGGTTGGAGAATTGAGCAATGAGTTCACCGCCAAAACTTAGATATTCACCTTAAAAAGAGCTTGAGGCGTAACGTACAGTCCATAAGTTACTACACTTTACAAGAAATTAACCCCAATTAAACTTTCATACTGCCAGGTTGAACACTGAGTTTTTCATGAGTGTGATTAAGAAAAACTTCCTCTGTCAAAGAAAAGGAGCGATTCAGATCTGTCATTTACATCTTTGAATTTGTCGCCTGAAAAAGTTACAGTATGCTTTTGATGGTTCTTGTTAATCGCTGATGGTGGAAATGTGACATACTAACATTAATATTTCGTGAATCTTTGTTTCACTGCACGTCTCTTACTAGACTAAATACGCAAAGAATCCGCTAAAATAATAGTTCTTAAAACAGAGATTTCCTTCTTTTTAGGATAATGGTTGGAACTGTTCATTTTAATTTTAACTCCTAAGCTGTTTTCCGAATAATTGTGATATTCTATATGCGGGATAGCGTCTTGTTTTCATGCGGTTTTTCAGCTATGCTCGGGCTTAAAACGGGTGAAAACAGAATCATATTGTAACCGTGTCGTGCGTCATACAACAACAACAACAACAAAAAAGTGTATTTCAGTTTCAGCGTTTTGTCGTTTAGTTTGTTATTCGAGAGATTAGTCCAGTGTTCAGTCATATAAAACCGTACGCTACTTAATCCTTAATTCAAAGCAGTTTATGGATGGAATACAATATTTTTAAAAGCACCATTGCCTACTTTTATTCAGACAACTTGAGGAAAGGCATTTTTGGCAGAGTCACCCTGAAGCTTGCCGAAGTGAAGAAGTTGTTTCACGTAACAGAGTGCAACTCAATTGAGAAAGTGGTCAATGTGCTTCAATGGGATTCATGTATTTATCTACAACCTGACCTCTCAAGTAATGAAAGACGACTACAAATAGAATTTATTTTCTGCCTGCTTGAGCCTAACTGCAATGCAGCTATTTTATTGTATTTTAAGCATGTTGAGATTTGTGAGTCACTCTTGCTTATCAGAGGATAATGAGATGAGTTTGGTGACCATCGTTCACTGAGTCCTGCCACCAACATAATCAACATACAGATAATTCAGTTACGGTGACGTCCATAAAAATACAAACATGTTTCGATCGATATTCTGCCTTCTAATCTTTTCCTGATGTTCTACTTGATCCATATTCTTTAATCCCTTATTCTCATTCTCACACTCAAAAAACAAGAAAGCTGATACAATGCACATTTCGCATCAAAAGCCGCTCTTTTGCACTATGAACGAACACTGTCCGTGTTTACAATAATCTAAACCCTAAGATCTTACGTCATCGAACAATACTCTCATCTCCGATCAAACGTGAGAAACTTTGTTTATTTTGGTGGTTTTGAACGTGATGCTATTTCATGAGTGGAATTTAAGTAAAGACGCTTAGGAATGGCTAACAAATTTGAGAGCACAATGAATAGATTCAAAAGGATTTCTTGAAAAACATGAACAACTTAGAAAGCCCTCTGACTGGAATGGTTCAGAGGTTAAGGCTCAGAAAAATTATTAATGAAAAACAGAAGCCCAGTCCGAAACCCCTTCAAAAATTTTCAGGACCTCGTCATAAGAAAGACGACTTTGCTATTCTTCAGCAAGCTAAAGCAATTTAAGTAAGGTACTCACGCTATCTGCAGGTGAACATTCTACCTTGTACTACAAGCTGTGCTCCGTTACTGTCAGTATAATGGCGGTGCTAGGTCTTATGTACAACTCATTCATCGCGTGCTCGATTTCGTATTTCCTGTCAGCCACAAATTAAAATCCCATGAAGGACGTGTTGTGGTTTGAAATGTCATTTAGCTGTTAGATAAAATGTCACTTGGATTCTATCCTTGACAGAAACTTTCAAGACTGTAAGACTTATTATTTTGATAAACGAGTCGGATTAAACCTCAAACATCAACGAAAGTTCACTGGTTAAAACCATTTGCACAAAAATGGATATTTTCGGTAAAAATTGTTCTTAACAAGCATTCGGTAGCAATGTTTTGAGTAACTGAGGAAGTTCCTTATTTTAATTTTGTGGGGGCCATGAGCTTTTGAGCTGTATGCAACATATGATTCGGATCACAAAACTTATCGTCAGTCCTGATATAGCCAAAGAAGCCTTAAATGGCTTATATTAGGGAGATCCCTGATGGTGACAGTGGCTTTAACTTCCCTAAGTAAGGACACATGCAGCATATAGTATTATGAGACACGAAGCAAAGTTTTCTTTTCTATTCGTTTTTGTGTCCTGTTTGTTTGATCATATCATTTTGTCTACCTGACCGTCGCTTTGTTTGTTTGTAATTATACTTCCCCATCAGCCTGACGAACAGCGCGCCGGAAAAGCGGTGTTTTTTACTGAGGGGGCCATTGGGGACTATTAGAAACCGCAAAACCGTAGAAAAAATCGTCCAAAAAAAAGTCGTCGCAAAAACCGAAAACCAAATGCTAAATAACGGAAAATCGAAGTCGAAACCGAAAAACCGAAGTTTTGTGGCGCAAAAACTGATCTAAAAAATAGCCAAAACCGCAAAATCGAAAATCCCAATGCCCCCCTCTTTACTCGTTCTTTACCTGCTTTGACCTTCCAGCTCCACAGAACTCGTGTCAGTGATAAAATAAGTTATTAACACTTACATTTTAGTCAACAATTACCAAATTCCAATGGCCAAGTACATAAATTTTAGCCAAATGATCGGCGATTCGTAGTGAGAGGATTATTCAACAAAATTCACCGGGCCTAAGGCGAATTGAAGATGAATAACAGTCTCAGCAAAGTTGCTCAGGTGATTACCAGGGCAAATAAATCACTCAACCATCCCCTCGTTGACTTCATTCAACACCCCTCTGAGTTTTCTGTACGTTACAGATCTGATAACTTTGTTAAAACACAAGAACAAGTATAATGAAGCCTTTTGTTGGTTAATTAAAGTCGCTAATGCTTCTTTCGAGGAATCCTGTTGATTCAGGCACTTAGTGATTTCTTTTGCTGCTCCTTCTGCCGGTTCATATCCCGCCCTAGAGCCCTGAAACCTTATCCAAGCCCACGTACCCCACCCCTCCCCTCCTTCGTGTTGAATGAAAAACATTCTTTTCCGCTTAAAAGTGAATTCTGATCACATCAAAATGTTGTAAACACAGCGAGGATGCTTTGTGGACAATTTTACCTGATAATCTTCACAAATCCTTTTGTAAAAAAAAAATAGAATTGATCATAGGAGTCATTAAGTAAATTAAACTTGAAGGGGGAAACACTTATGAAACTTTTATAGCACTGTCGAAGGGCGATATCTCTGACCATGGCTGGTCCATGCATAAAATATTCCGTACTTGGATAATAATAATAATAGTAATAATAATAACAATTATGATGATGGTGATGATGACAAGGAAAAAAATTTTATCACGAACGAAAGAAACGAAAGAAACGAAACATTTTGCTCCATTTACTTGAGGTTGAAAAATAACAAGACATTTTTCTGAAGTCTTTAATTTAATCTTTAGGATTAAATTATTCTCACGGATACTAAGTTGAAAATCTTCTTGGCATCAGGTAAGGCAAGTTTAAACCGTTGATAAATATATAACAAAGAAAAAGAAGTCGTAACCGGTGTTTTACCAAAGAACCCCCCCCCCTTCCCCTAATTTTGACTGATTTCTGAGAAATAACACAGCTAGTAAAGTTTTTAGGGTAGGAATTTACTTTCGTGCTTGATGTTCTTCTATGCCTCACGCTGACACGCAATTGTGTTTGTCGATTATTCCACCAGGTCTGCTTGTAGACGACCTGTTTGAACTTTTCCGAAACATTTCATCCTTTAATATGCAGGAACGTAGCTCGCTCAAGAGTTTACAACGAGTAGTGAAAGAAATAATGCATGTGATATATAAGAGATTTGCTTCATACAAAATAGAAGGGATAAGCGAAATTTAGTGCAGAGATCGTTTTTTGATAAGACATGACCATCATTTTGCGCCTCTACCAATTGAAGGTCGGCCATGAAGGAAGTGGTATTAAGTGATTTCAGGAGTTTGTTTGATCTCTGGGAGGGTGCACTTGTAAATGTACGTTTGAGTGCACAACCTCAGCTAATCCGATCTATAACCAGGACAAAAATGCAGAAATTCTATAGATGGATTCCCCAAAACTTCGTGACCAAAATGAGCGAGAGCTGATCGGAAGCTTTGGCATGGCAACCGCGCGATCTAATCAAGCTGTTTCAATTCTTCCGGATAACGCGAGAGATTTCTCATCTGTTTACATATTAAACGGCTTTGTGCGCTAACATTCAACAATTTTCATTGACAGATAACGATTTTTATGGGAACTCTTTAAATGTAACAACTCATCCTTCTGACGGGACTTATCCACTTATGGGTGATATATCCTTCTGCCACCATTACTTCTCGCGTAATTTAGTTAGCAGCACTTTTCAGCATCTGGTGGCAAAAGTTTTCTTTCATGAAGTTAATGTGGCTCACCACATCATCACAAATCGAAAGAATTACCACAAAAACGTCAGCGAGTCAAACAATCAACCGCAAATAACTTCACTTTGACAAGCCATTTGTCACTTTATTTATCTTTAAGGCCGCAATTTTACTTTATGTTATTAGGTCAAAATACTAAAATAATTGTTTGGGTGTTTAAAGCCATTCAGTGTTAGACCGTAAAACACCATGACGGAGATCACAAATATAGATCTTCATTTGAAGGCGTAGACTACATTGGGTGAAGCTGTTACAAATAACAAATCTGTACAAAGCCTTTAATTATCACTTTTCATTCATTTCATTTTTACAGTATCTTCTTTCAAACAAGCAACAACAAAGAAAACTTGAAAATTTCGTTAAACAAAAAAAAATTGACAAGAAAATGACATTTCAAAAATCGCCAAAGAATTACATGTTAATCTGCTCCACTCAAGTTGCCTATTTGACCAATTTCTTCTTTCAAACAATCAAGAAAATCTGTGGTAAGATGTCCACCTCCAATATCAGCAGTTTTCTACAGTTCAAGAAAAGAAAAAGGAACTGTTTATCTGAACTTTACTCTATTTTATTCTGAGCAAGTTTAATTTCTAACAGTAAGAGCTACAAAAAATTTAGGTGTGGATGGAAGTATCTTCATTTTCTACAAAGCAATTTGACTCAAAAGTGAAATCTATTATAAATATAGTGCACTCTTGGTGAATTTCGGTGAGGAAGGAGTAATCCATGTTGGCTTCAGTCTACTGTTCAATTCAGACTACAACAACATGAACTTGAAATGAAGAAAAAATTATTTTTCTCACCACTCCTTTCTGTACTACTCTTAAAATAGCACTGTGAATCATGTCACCATAAGCATTCCACCTGAAAATAAGATAGCAATGATGAGTAAATCATCTTATATAATAAATATCCTGTGCAACATAGCTGTCTACACTCCCTCCCCCTTAGGAGGTGGCAAGGATTCCTTTTGACCCCTCCCTCCCCTTCCTTAATTAAGAGGTGGTAGGGATTCCTTTAAACCCCTCCCTTCCCTCCCTTATGAGGTGACAATGATTCCTTTTAACCCCTTTCTTCTCAATGGCATGCTAGTGATAATAATTGCGTTCGACGAAGGAAGAACGCTTCCTAATCTCCTGGGCTACCTGTGATCGCGTAGGTGTCCTGTGCACGCAAGCGAAAGCTGACCCGTGTTTTTTCGTTCGATCGGCCGGCCGTTCATCTTTTCAGCGCCATTTTGAATGACGTCACAATTTCGTTGCGCAAAGGATGCTGCCTCGTGCATCGCAGTTTGTCGGACGTTCGAGGACGTGGTTGTTCGTTGGTGAAGGTTCAATAAAATTAATGCTTACATTTAAACACGTTTTCAACTATTCTCTTACTACTTACTAACACTTAACTACCACACCAACTACAGTAAAACTTGCATACGTACACGCCCGATGGACTGCGACGACTGCCTCCTCAAAAACCATACGATATAACTAGCCTTTAAAACCTTTTCGTACACAGAGTAAATACAGGTTTCACAATACGCCATAACCCTTTATTTGACAACATACCATAGGCATATTCATCTATCCCAATAACCAAAAAACAATATTTCCCCTTTGAAATGCCGAACGCACTTCCCTAAACTCCGATTACTACTAGTAATAGTTTATTAATTCATAGTGAGCTTTTTAACATGCCAGGTGTATTGCATGTCACACCTCAGCATTTCACCAGCTCTCTCTGCCAGTTTGATGGGACTAATTCGTACTTCTGAGTGAAGAGAGGCATTGTAATAGCAGAGTCTTTCTCAGGAACACAACAAGAGGACACAGGCAGAGTTGGAGCCAGACCTCTTAAGCCAAAGTCAACGTAACTTTACAGAGAACTTTTAATTAGAGGTTCTGTAGAGAAAAGCCTGTGGTTTCTAGCTCTATATTAGACTTACCCCAAATGCTCCAACATAAGTGTACTTGCAAATAGCAGGCTCATAGGATTTGAAACGTTCTTTCCTTTAATATCCAGACCTGTATGCCGTGATCCCTGCAATACAACATACACCAATCTTCATTTAGAGAAGAAACAAAGAAACATTCTTATGAGCAATGTAATAATAAAAGCACAATTTGGTGATTTCTTCACATCAACATCATCAAGGCATGGAATTCATCCAAACTTGCTTCTCTGGTCTCATTTTTCAAGAAAGTTAATTACCAGGTAGTCACATTTTAAATCCAAAACAACTCTTTTTTCCCATCAAATAAAGTGGATGTACTGAAACAGCGGTGACACTTTTCAAGTAATGCAGCTTAGAAAAATGATAGAATTAGCAATGTGCACAGGCTGTAGCAGCTTCAAACAAACTGACTTACTTAAGCATTTTAGGTTCCAAAATGTTGTTGTCATACAACTTTTTTAGATTATTATGGCAAATTTGGGTAATGATACATTGATTTGAGAAAATTCTCAAATTCTTGCTTAATATTTATAATGATACATACACAGTTTTATTTTTGACTCATTCATTTTCATTTTTTGATTATTATAACCCTATATTAACAGGAATACTCAGTACAGTCCCAATGAGTCTGGATAACTTATGTTCAACTGTATCTCTGATTACTTACGGAATCCAATTAGTGGACTCTTGTTTACAAATCTACAAAAATGCTACACATTGAGCCCTAACAAGTCTTTTTTTAAACCCCTAGGAGCTGCCAGCATCAAATTAAGTTTAATGCAGGCCAGCCCACCTTAAGTATAACCTGATACATGTTAAAAGCTTTCAGCACTGAGTGCAAATTAGTTGCTTAAATCATTATGTATCATCAAGAGCTTCCACATGACTTTTGCAAATGTAACAAGGGACAAATTAAACATGTTAATTAGTTATTTTTCAAGTCCTTACTGATTCAAATACTGCATAATCTCCTCCTATGTTTTCCCCAGGTACAATTCCTGGTCCGCCAACAAGAGAGGCTCCAATGTTACTGACAATATTACCATACAAGTTGGGCATCACCATCACATCAAACTGTTCAGGGTTTGACACAAGCTGCATACAGCAATTATCAATGATCATGGAATTGAACTCAATGTCAGGGTAGCTCTTGGACACCTCTTCACAGCATCGTAAGAACAAACCATCACCAAGTTTCCTTTCAAAATAAAAGAAATAATCAAGAAACTTTTATCGAGTGGAAACTGTACTCACTGACAAGATGAAACTCTATTGGTGGTCAAAATTATGAATTCTTCAGCATCTTGATTCAAGTGCATTCATTACCCTGAAAAATTCCCCGATTCAGGGAAACATCCACGTAAGATAATCCAGAGAACTCTGTTTATTGATGGAGTTTCAATGATAGAATTATTATTTTTATTCATTTTATACAAGGCTTTCAAGGGCTATCCATTCTCAGTCCTTCAGTAAAAACATTTAATTTGTTATTTGACTCAGAAAAGTTTGGCTGCTTATGACTGATGGGACCTCTCAACAGGAAGTTTCATCAAAACAGCAGACCATGCTACCACCAATCATAACAAAAGAACATTAAGTAATTGAGGTGAATCCTTAGGTGGGCTGAACATCACATCTTAATTCATATTTATCAATTAACATTATGTGATAAAATATACTGAGTAAATGACAAAGAGTACTATCTACAATGTAGATTGTGAAACATACATGATATTGGCCTTGTGAACTGCTGTCACTTTCTTTCTCCCATGCTTAACAGCAAAGTCAAATGCATACTTTGCAACTTTTGTACATTTCTCCTCCGTCATGACTTTAAAACTTTCAATAACCCCATCTACATTCTAAAGAAAACCAACCACATTACAAATACAGAGAAAGATGTTTTTCATCTTGTGATGAGCTTGGGACAAAGAAAAAATTCTGAGTCTGCATTACAAGTATATTTCTCTTAATAATACCTAGTAGAGGAAAGATGGTAAATTTTGAGTCCAGTTAGTCAAGGAGCCAGACCCAACAAAAACTGGTTTCGTTCAACCCACCTGACAGACCAATGATAGACCAATACCTGCTCTTTAAGATAAGATACTATGTAGTCCCGAATTGTGGTACCGCTAACGAGATAAATGGGGCTTTATACCATGATATGGTACTCAGCATGGAAACGAGGCTCAAACAGAAATTGACCTCAAATTTCATCTTCTTTCACTGAAGTGCCCCAAACCCATCTGAAAAAATGATGATCATGTACCTGCCTACAATTTGAGTGTTCACATGGTACGACAGCATGTCACGTGATTGTCACATGACCACTTTTTCGTCTAAAAGCAGTCTCCTTTGTCGATCCTGACATGTTTCAAATCCTGCTGAGACTAGGGTAAAGGTCTTATCCAGGCTTTTCATCTTATGTGGCAACAGAGAAATCATGTACTTTCGAATTATGCTTAAAAAAAACATTTGGATGCGTAGAACTCCAGAAGATAGACAATATTAGTGCTGATGTCTCTTCCATCACTGTTTACATGGAAACGAGGCTGGAATAAACGCAACCTCAAAACGGGTCAAATCTTTGAAATAAAGAAGGATGCTGTGCAAATATTAAAGCATATGATTGCCCACATTTCTATGATAGCATACAAAAATTGTTTCTATGCATATCTGCCAAAATGTCCAAACTTTTATGTTTATTTCTGTTGATTTATGACAAAAATTAAAAAACACAGAATTTACTGATATTCTCCTGTACAGAGAGTGGGTTCTGATTATTGAGCTAAAGACCTCATGATTCTAGTGCCTCTTACACTGAGTTACTATTGTTGTTGTTGATGTCAGTCTGCAAATTGCACATACTTATCAGATCATTACCTCTAGGCACAGATACATTCCCCTCAGAGTTTGACTGTTAGCAGTATCATTTCCGATACAGATCCGAACAACGAACTAATAAATTAAGGTTTTGATCGATGTTTTACAGTCTCGATTCAACAACTCTTTAGTATGCAACACAGATTGGTAAAGATAGCAAATTTCTTAAGGGGTACTTTTCAAGACCAAAGCATTTGTAACAGATTAATATCAGTGGCTGTAGTTAACACGTAACGAAATTAGAACATGTTGCAAACTTGCATCTTTTGACGTACAAAGTAACACCACTATTAAATACCTACTGCTTTCGCATTGTGAAGAGCGGTTGCCAGTACCTTTCACTCTCGGTCGTTTCCCTTTGAATTTCAAAGAAGCTTCCAAACCTATTGTTCCACATGAGGTCTTTAGCTCAATAATCAGAATCCACTCTCTGTACAAGAGAATATCAGTAAATTCCGCGTGGCCACATAAGATGAAAAGCCTGGATAAGACCTCAGCAGGATTTGAAACATGTCAGGATCGACAAAGGAGACTGCTTTTGGACGAAAAAGTGGTCATGTGACAATCACGTGACATGCTGTCGTACCATGTGAACACTCAAATTGTAGGTAGGTACATGATCATCATTTTTTCAGATGGGTTTGGGGCACTTCAGTGAAAAAAGATGAAATTTGAGGTCAATTTCCGTTTGAGCCTCGTTTCCATACTGAGTGCCATATCATGGTATAAAGCCCCATTTATCTCGTTAGCGGTACCACAATTCAGGACTACATAGTATCTTATCTTAAAGAGCAGGTATTGGTCTATCAGAATCACCTGTCAAACCTTTTCTGTCGGGTGGGTTGAACCAACTCGTTAAATAAGGCTTTTTCAGAAAATAGCTCCTTGACTAAGTAAAGAAATAGAGAAAGATAAATTTTTTTCTTGTCACAAGTCTGGGACAAAGAAAAAAAATTCTGAGTTCCCATGAAGATTGAACCTCAGGCCTTGGGATTCCTCCCTCCAATGCTCTACCATTGAGCAACAGAGACTCAGTGGTAAACAAAGCCCAAGGTCTTCACAGGGACTCAGAATTTTGTCTTTGTCTCACTCTTGTTACAAGACCAAAAACATCTTTATCTTTTTCTCATTGGCTAAATAGCATGAAGGGAAAGGAAGAAGGTTGTTAAATTTCAGTTTCACAAGATTCTTTCTCTACCTACTATAGGTTGATTATCAATCCAAACCTCAACCAGCACAATTGCTCCTGAAAGCAATCATACAAGTGCCTATACTCTACTTGGTTGAGAAGACTGAGTAGTATGTCATATCTTGCATTAATCATCCGTTCTGAGGTTGATATAATACTGAAGCACTAATTTCCACTATGCAATATTTTTATTTTCTGTAGTAGCAAGTAAATGAGAATGTACTAGCTCTAATAATTGTTTGAGTAATCATGCTTTTAAAAACAAACTTCCTCTTCACACTCAGTAGTTACAGTCAAATAATACTATCTTTTTTTATCTAAACAAATTATTGGACATTATTGGCCCTATTTTTTGGCAAATAACAATTTGGCTTGCAGGAGCATTATAATTATGGCATTATAATTATGACATGTCATTGCTGTTATTTAATAAAAACCCACCTCATGTTCTATGTGGCTGTACTCTCCCTCTGTGTTTTCTCTGATTATTACTAGATCAACATCACCATGCCTTAGAAGAAGAATATTTTTACCAAACTAATATACAGTCAAATATAATTAGTAAGTACAAAAATTGCTCATACAAAAAACCATCTAACAAATTTCAATGACAAAAAAACGATTTCCAACACAAAATATAAACAACTCTTACCGTACAGGGATACCTGGGATGGATTTACATCTCACAACATTTGCAAATAGATCCAACTGAAGACTAGTCATCAAAAAGAAATCAGTATATTTACAAATAAATTTCAGACTCTAAATAATCTCATGGATACAAAGAATATCATAAAGAAAAACAATTCCTTTAAAATAAGAAAAAAAAAATCATTTCCCATGGATTAAATTGTGATAATGCAATGCAACAAGATAAAAATTCAAGAAATACATGAGTTAAAAAGTCAAAGACAACAATATAAATATGGTTGAAGGTTACATTATTGTCTTAAATGTATAGTTGGTCTCTTGATAGAGATCCTTTTTCTGCTCTAATTTGAAAAAGTGGATTATTATTCATACTGACCGTAACTCAACATTGAGTGACTTAAAAGTCGGTTGATCTAATGGAGTAAAAATATTTCCTAAAAACCAAAATGAGCCAGATCAGTGTATCATACAGAATTGTGTATTTTAGAAAAAAGGTAAACATTCTCTGACAAATGTGGCCTACAAGTTTTTTTTTCTACCAAGAAGTTGTGAATGTTCATATTCTTAAATCCTTTCTTGGAAATAAAAATTAAGCAGAACAATTTCAATTAATGCAGGTTCCATGTAGACATAGATAAAGTATATGCACCAACTGACCACATGGATCAGTAAGGCAAAAGGAATCAACCACCATATAATTGATATTGGATATAAAATAACATACAGTTGTGAGTGTAAATCAAGGTGTTTTTGTAGAGCTGTGATTCATTATCTAATTGTAGGCAACAAAATGGTAGAATGCTTTCATTTCAGAGTAAAAAATTTATACATCGACAGGAAACCTATGAAAAAAGTGAGGAGTATAAAGTTTCTACAGCAATTGAATACCTTTAATTGCAGCTCCATTTCTCTTTACTGATGTAACAACATCCTCTAGAGTATCACTGAATGTGTCCTCATCACTCAGATTCAATCCACTGGAAAAGATGGGAATAAGCATTTTAATGTAATCATTTTGAAATTAAACTATCTCTGCCCTTTACTGGAATCATTATTTACCAATATTTACAGACACTATCAAATCTTATTAGCACAGAGTATATATCTTACCTTAAATTAAGCTCTTCAAAATCAACTGGTGCTCCAATGTATCTAAAACAGGAATATATGACAATTCTATGGAAATAAATGCTAAATAAAAGCATCTAGTATCAGTAGAGATGTCCCCTCTTGTTTATTGGAGCAATTCTATGAGAGACTGACCACAGATAAAAATTATATTCATTCAGTATTGATAGCTTAAGTATGAAGCATAAAACAAACACTGACATCCCATTCATTTTACATGCAGTGGTTGGCATATTTTCGCACATGGTAAATGCAGCAATTTGCAATAATTTCAGGGTATACTGTTTATGTTTCAGATAACATGACTACGTACCTGAATATATCTTTTACTGCTGTAACCATCTCCGGACCCACCCCATCTCCTGGGATTAGTGTCACAGTGTTACGGCCACCATACTTTGCATGCAAAGGGACTTCGTGAGTTTGGTGGAAAGCATCCTAAAGAAGAATATCAAAAAGTTAACGTCTGTAAAGAAGGATTTAAGTACAAAATATTTCTTAGCTTGTTTCCTTATGGCAGACACAAATCGTACTAGGTTGGGACGTCTTTCAATTTCTAGCTACGTTTTCTCTGATTTTACGGCAGGTTTTCTCAATTTACTGGTTTAGAAAATGGAACCCACCAAATCAATCAACCTTTAGTCATATTTGATCAAAGTTCCTCCTGAGTTTCATAAAAATACTTTCAGTTTAGTACACACAATGCTTGCATGAATTTTGCATTTCAGTTGATGTTCCCTTCATACACAGAGCACCTGGCATAAAGCTATCGTACGGAAATGAGGAAAATTAAATTTTGGGTACTTCTCGGCTGTAGCTCACAAGATACCAGAAATTTTCAAAGTGAAAAAACATTCAAAGAGTTAAGGGAATATGTCACAATAAGTTTCGAGTTATACCTGTCTGCAGATTAGAGGTGACAGCTGACGGACATTCCTCCTCAAAATGAACCCAGAGAAACTTGAAGCGCAGCGCAACACAGACCAACCGACAGCAGCCATGTTGTGTATCGCGGTCTCGTCTCAAATCAGCGGCAACTACATTTGTCAGCACCTACGAAAGTCTTGTTAAATGAATTTCACTTCCCTCTTACGTGCATTTTGTTAGTGTTTCTGTAATTCATCGTCACTTTATAGTCAATCTAGGTTTGTATTTGTCCTCAGAAAGTTCTACTTCTGCTGTGATACTGCCGATTAGGCTATTCCAGTGATAAAAGCAGTCTAAAGCAAGGTTGAGATGGACTGTGGTGAGCACGTTGTGTTGGATGAGACAACCGAGTTGCAGTTCCTTTCAAAGGAAGAACTCATCCAAAGGGTGGTCAAGCTAACAAAAGAGAAGGAAGAAGTACTTTTGATGCTTGATGAAAGCTCTTCAGTGGAACAGAAACCAGATACGAAGAAGGCACTTGTATCGGCAGATCGTAGAAAGAACTCCAAGGAATCTAAGGCAGGCACTGGAAACACTAGCAAGCAAAAGTCATTTGATTTTTCTCGATATCATAAACGACACATAGCTCTGAAAATAGCTTATCTTGGATGGGACTTTCATGGCTTTGCTAGTCAAGAGAGTACAGAAAACACAATTGAAGGTCACCTTTTTGCCGCTCTATATAAAGCTTGTCTAGTAGAAAACAGAGCTAAAAGCAACTACTCCAGATGTGGAAGGACGGATAAAGGGGTTAGTGCCTTTTCACAGGTTGTTTCCCTTGATGTACGATCAAATCTGGCTGAGGGTCTTGGTGTCATTGTGAGTGGGGACAGAGAAAAAGTACAAAAAAGAATCGGTATGTATTGAACTTCTAATTTCAATCACTCAGTTCCTCTTCCCCCACCTTGAAAATATTTGAATTAGAAATCGTTTCACTTTTTGAGGTTGTGTTTATGACACTTAAAGATCCGTTGTGTTGCTTCCCTACAATTGCAATCTTGTTACTACTACAGGGTTAAATAAAAAAGTTTACTTAACTTTTATTTTTGCAAAAGATTAAAAGTTTGATTAATTCATTGGCAGGGAGAACCAAGGAGATTTCAGAAATCTCCTATGCTCATATTCTAAACAAGCTCCTTCCACCAGAAATCAGGATTATTGCCTGGATGCCAGTGGAACAAGAATTTGATGCTAGATTCAGTTGTTTACACAGGACATATAAATACTTCTTCCCTGCAGCAAATCTTGATATAGAAATCATGAATTGTGCAGCTCAGAAATTTGTAGGAAAGCATGACTTTAGGAATTTTTGTAAAATGGATGTTGCAAGTGGTGTTTTAACTTTTGAAAGAGATCTTCTATCAGTTACAGTTGAAAAGATAAAGAATGACTCACACCACTGCAGTGGCTATCAAATATGTGAAATAACAATTTGCGGGTCAGCATTTCTATGGCATCAAGTGCGATGTATGGTAGCTGTACTTTTCATGATTGGTCAGAATCTAGAAAATAAGGAAGTTATTGACTGGATGCTTGACATCAAGCAATGTGCGAGTCGACCACAATACAATATGGCCTCAGAATTACCTCTTGTGTTGTATGACTGTTGTTATGAGCAAATGTCATGGAAACATGAATGCGGGACTTTAGAAGCCTTATTGAAAGACTTTCAGAAGTTGTGGACAAGTCAAGCCATCAAAACAGCAATACTTAGTAAGTTGACTGAAAAGCTAGATGATGCAGCTGTGATTAAATGTGTTGACAGGAGCAACATTGCTGGTGAGCATGACAGTGGCGAGATTGTTTCATGGAGTGACACAAGACAACCTCAATTTCATCAGTTGATGTCATTGGTCCCCTTCCAAATAAAAAACAAAACACGCAAACCACTTGCTAAAAGAGACAGGCATGAAAGTTTTGAATTCAAATTGGAGGTAGTTAATGCAAAGCGAAGAAAAGCTGGCAAAGAAGAATTTGCAGAAAAGGCAAGTGAGTCGAGTTAAGGAATGAACAGTGTGTTCCATGTATTTTTTTATGGTAATAAGCTGGAAACATAGGACTTTGCACATATAGAGTACAGTTTAAGGTTGAAAAAAAAAAGCATCCAACATTTACCTTGTGTGTTTTTAGAGGCCATAAACTTACTTAAAAGGAGTGTTGATTTGTAAAAAAATACTGTAATTGTTCTTCCAGAAACTCATCATCAGCCAGGTACCAACACAATCAACAATTACCTTAATATTAAAAAAAGAACTACATTATTTTATTTGTTGTTAGGGCATGACTATCAGGTTGGTCAGTGAATAGTGCTGTGATTGGTGACCAAATTACCTAATCCAGTGATGATTTCTTTAGATTTCAATTTGTGGTTGTGAAAGTAACAATTATTGCTAGAATATAACGATAGAAGGTGGTATATATGGTGTTTTTTTTCACTGACAAAGGGTTTCAATGCTGCATTTCGTGGATTTTAAAGGTTAAAACGTATATTGGTGGGTATCGCCACCTACAGGTTTATAACTCTAGCTAGTAACAAGGACTATAAATGTTGTTGTTGCTGATCTTTTTTGTTCAGTGCAAGTAAAGTTACGTGAGCAATTTTTTGGCAGTTTGCATACCAAAGATTCTGCAAAGAAACGATATTTAGAGGCAAAACTATCGTAATATTTTGCTGTGCAGGTGTTTCCGGAATGCACAGAATTAAAGAAAGGGACAATGATCATTGTAAAAGTACTTGAGACTAAGTAAATACAATATTTTACAATTACATCAATATTTAGGGGGCGTACATTTTAATTCACCGCTATGCAAAAAGACCGAAAGTACAGAACATTTTTCATCAACACAATTTAGTAATGAATCTTACCGAATCTAAGGCCGACTTTTTTTGTCAACAAAACTCGTTTCAAAATGTCAGAAACATTCCGTGCAATATATTCTGTTGTTTTATCATCCTTAACATTAGAGGGATCAAATCCGGGAATTTTTAGGGAAGTTATCTGCCTTTATTGGTGAGAAGTTGTCTTTCACCTGTCTTTTTCTTTTGTCAAAAAACAACAGAGGAATGCAGTTCTAAAATAAAAGACGAGTTCTTGACAAGACGACTCAATCAAATCAATAGGGAGTGTTCTCGAAAAGCTCCTCAGGTAATGCACTATACTTTTTTCCCAATTCACACGAAAATGATGAAAGTTTTATTACTGGTGTCACACAACGTCTTTCGTTAATCTTGGCTGTCACAAGGTAGAACGAATTTTTACCATGTCGATATCAGCAATGTTTTAAAGGGATTCCAATGTAACTTTACTGGGGCTCTATGGCAAAATGAAAGACTGAACGAGCAATCAGTGGAAAATTCGCTTCCATAAAGGTAATAAGTCTACTGTCACAATTTTTCACCGCATGAAGCGTGCAAAGGGTAAGGGAAATTTATTCAATACTTTGACATGAGCATGATGGCATCGTTCTTCGAATTCTTTTCCGGTTTTTGTCAACAAAGGATTAAAATTGCTCAGGTTTTGTAATCGCTCGGTTTATTGACTTAAATAAAACAAAGAGGTAATTTCCTTACAGAACTAGCAAGGAATAGTTTTCATTAAACGGAAACGAAATGTTTATTGTTTTATCTAATGCTCTTATACCAATATGCTTTCATAACTTAATCATTATCATTCCAAATACCTTGATAGCTGGCTGGAACAACACCATTCTGTGCACGCGTAGCTGTTATTATGGTCATCAGGTAGGAAAAGCGAATATACTCTCATTGTGGTTTCCTTCTTTTCAAATTGAATGGATGACATATTTTTCCCCTTCTTTCGCTGATTGTTGTATTTATGAAATCTCTCGTGTCTTTAATTTTCTTGTCGAGGAGAACATTGCATCCTCAAGCAGCGAGTTGAAAAATTCAACATGAACGGGTTTGAACTTTTTAGGAGATCAGGTCTTTCCAGAGAGCAGCCCTTCAATATATTTGTTACTTCGTTAAAGTATTTCGAGAAATAACTATCTAGATTTAGCAGTTTAAATATTGTCAATTTAGTTCGAGTGTTCTTCTGATTCACCATATTTTAAAGAAAACCTTGAATGCTTCGTCTATTTCTTTTCAAATAACCATCCGTAAGAACAGTGTGTGAACATAATGGTTCAAACTGAATTATGAAATCTTTCGCTTCACAAACGTTAATAATTGTTTGGCCATTTCTCTCTGATATCAATACGTAAAGCAGAACAAGTAGTTAAATTAAGCTATTGAAATGTTGAAAAGATCTTTGGCTAGCATTGATTTCATATAGCTTCCTCAAGATATTCCTGTAACTTTACGATTCAGGATAGAGCGATATGTTAATCACATGTACGAAAAAACAGTTCTCAAAAATTGGGAATAAGTCCAATAGGCGTTTCCATTCACAGCCTGACAATATATGCCAGTATCAACTGAAATGCCTTAAGTTCACTTCATAATTGAATTATAATTTGAACAAGTTCTCGTTATCCCACCAGTCCCTTCTTTTCGCTGAGACATATTTATTGATTACTGATTATGATTGGACTTCTTATTCCGCTAACTAAGCCTGTCTTGAATGAAAATGAAAGGAAATCAGCAGTATTCTCATTGGTATTCACACTCTCCATCGAGAGTCCTGAGAGATAAAAAAAATAGATATAGATTTCATAACCGCTAATTAATAAAGAAGTAGTTACAACAAATAGTTGAGCTTCGGACCCACTGATGTTCAAAGAAAAGCGAGGATTGCACAAAACAACAAAAATCTTTACGAGGCAAAAGATCGCTTGAAACAAACATATTACCCATAACTACAGTAGTAACGGCCAAAGGAAAATCGCGGACAGTGTGTTGATTCGGTGCTTTAATAATTTATAAGTAATATTCGTCGTTGGAGAGTTGTCCCGTTGAGAGTATAAAATTTCCTTCTTTAAAAAAAATGATTAAAATTGTTCTCGCTTCTGTCAGAAAAAGAAGAGAAAAAAAAACACCATAAAAAGGAACCGAGTATTCTGCTGTTCGATTCCTGAGCATGATCTCTCGGATCTCAAGCAAGAATCGCAAGTATATCCCTGTGTTGTGATCTGTGTAAATAAAATTCAGTTTGGTTTGCTTTCTCGCGTATCATTCTTAACACTTATTGATCGTGAGTAGGAAAACAACCCGGTAGGGTTTTTAGAAAATAAGGCACGTGTTAGAACCTTTTAACATGTTCGGTGCTCATTTATGTGTTTTCTTTGAAAGCTGACTTGTAAAAAGTAAATTGTTTATTTAGCTCAACTCAGCAATCTGAAAAAACATTTGCCGAGAAGGAGAGAGACGCATGAGAACCCACAAGAACAAAACTATGGCTGGAATAGAGTTATGTTCTGCACCGAGTACTCAGAGTCTTGGAGTGCACTCCACTACCTTCCGAAGGGGTCGAAAGAGAGTGGAAGTATGTTTGCTGAGTATTTGTGGAATACTTCTTTTGATATGCACTGTGTTAGCGGTATTATTTGCTGTGGAACTTTCCAAACGCAATCAATATGACGCAAAGGCAAATGGTCCTGTAGATGGTCGGACTGTACCAACAACATCAGTGCCACTTCCTACTACTGAAAGCCTAGCACCGACAAGAGTGTGTAACACTGCTGACTGTCTGGAGATTGCAGCCCGCTTCACTCGGAACATGAACAATTCTGTCGACCCATGTCAGGACTTTTTCCATTTTGCTTGCGGTGGATGGATACAGAACAACCCAATTCCTCCGTACAAGAACGAGTATATTACATTCATGAGAAAGATTCAGGCAAACAATGAAAAACTTAGAAATATGTTGGAAGATGCCACCGGAGAACACGATGACCCAGTAATGAAAGCAAAGAGGTATTATCGCTCGTGTATGAATGAAGAAGAAGTTGAGAGAACGACCACACAGCAAATGTTGGAGCTCATAAGGAGCCTTGGGTCATGGGCACTGGACAACGGAACGTGGAGTGAGACTGTATGGAACTGGAAGACTGCTCTACTAAAGATTCAAACAACTTTTTTACATTCTTCGCCTCTGTTTACTATTGATGTGTTAACTAACCCAAGAAATTCAAGGAAACATATTTTAAAGGTAAGCCCACGACAGCACCACACCATGTTGATGCTGCTTGTTGAAAAATTACAAAAATTCTATCTTAGTGATGAAACAAACGTAAATTGTCAGGCGTTCATGATTTAATTATCCGCAAAAAATTTCTCTGATTACACTTTGACTCAGTGGAAGAACAAAAGGAGAGAAAAACAAACAATTATTGTCATGGAAAGTTTTTTTTTATTATTAATGACTTCAGTTGAGAATAAGTGTTTTAAACCTGTTAAGCTGTTCTGATTTTATGCAAATTTCTATCAAAATAATATACATGAAAAAATTACTCAGTTCTGATTGGTTAAGATAAATGCAGTTTTCGGTTAGAGAAAGAGGAGGGTTAATTCAGTGCAAAGAAGAACAAACCACACTGAAAAATTCCTTGATCAGTTTAGCCGGACTTTGAACCTTTTTGCGCCTTAAAGATGTGAAAATATTATTGTATACTATTGTTTTGATCGTGCGCGGTTGTTTTGACCGAACGCACAAATATGAATAAATTATTTTTGCACTTTATGCGCGCGCTTTGCTTCTGCATAATTATGATAAGCTATCTCTTATTTTTTCATGTACATTATCAATACGTGATCACATTACTTTTCTTGTGCAATTTGTAATAAACAAGCGCGAGTAACTTCTTTCAAAGACTACAAATTGCATTTTGTTATTCTTTGAAAAAATTTACTCGTGCTTATTTATTCCAAATTGAACTCGAAATCATGTGATTACCGATACCAATCGCTTGTCTTTGACGTTATCAGCTAAAGAGGTGCAGTCATTTTAAAATCGACGGACAACGACGTCATGTTGCCTATTGACCGAATCATACTCTGAAACAGAAAAATAGGCTTGAGTGACCCTCTTTATTGAATGCTTTGTTTTTCTATCATTCAGCTCCTTCCCCCAGAGTTAAGTTTGACTCGTGAAGAATATCTGTCGAAAAACAGCAAAGTAAGTGTGACAGATATACTTATTTAGATTATCTCGCTCCAGGAGAACCTTCACAGAAGGCAGCTTTTGATCATTTTCCTTGGAATTAAGCGCCTGGAGGTCTGAGGTTTGATGAGACTTCATATATCTACCTGAGGTTTAGTCTGTGTAACTTTTTTGTCCACAATTGCCTTCGTATGGCACCGTCAGAGCGATGCCAAATGCCAGGAGTGTTTTACTATGTAAAGGACTAATCAAAAAATCAATTATTTTGATTTCGAACAAAGTTTAATTCTTCAACCAGGATTATATTGGAAAACTGGATTGGATTGTTGTGCAGTGTTTAGTTGATCTTTAGCATGTACAATGAGTCTATGTGTGTTACCAGTAAAATATAACTTACTCACAGTGATCATTCGTGACGCATTTTCATAATGAGTTCTAATTGTGAATATTTCTCTCGGTTAAGCCATGGATGAGCCAAATGTGTGGTAGTTATTACAATTTTGTTACTTGTTTTCGTTCTCCCTTCAGAGGAGGCCTGCATATCTCGAGTATATGACAACGGCGGCAATGTTGTTAGGAGGACAGAATGCCACCACCCGACAGCAAATGAATGGGATTCTTGAATTTGAAGAACAACTTGCTCGGGTACCGTGTGGACATGTGACCTTATGATTGGCAACATGCCATCATTTTTCATTCAGTTCTTTTCCACAGTTTATGTTTTTGATCCTTAAGTCTCTCGATTCTCTGGTGAACTATTGCCATAACGCAATCTTGTGTAGAAGAATACATGACAGTCCTTTCCACTGTCTGCTTTTTTTTTTCCATTTTCAGAGTATACCCTCCAAGACGTTCCTCTACGAACATGAGCATGACACAATCACAATACAAGACCTACAAAACCACGCTCCTAAGGTAAAGCATCATTGAATTCTTTGCTTGTTGGCACAATCCTGCCTCAAATATTAAAATCCTTTGATATTCTTGGTCGCCGAAACATTTGTAAGGGAAATTACTTACTATGTGTTCCTTCGAAAACCTTTATAATTAAAATGTTATCATTCCTTGGCATTTAAGTACATTTTCGTTTTCTCAATTCCATCCGTTTTGTTGCGTGGGAGATGATGGGGTAAGGGAGGGGAGGTAGAGGTTCCGCGTAGTTCCACTCCAAATTATTCTAACTCATAAACACGATTTCACTGCAGTTTCAATGGCTACAACATTTGAACAACCTGTTCAGCGAGCATAACACAACGTTAGATGACTCTGAGGACATCATCGTACCTACACTTGAGTATCTCCAAAACATGTCAGAAGCTTTACATACTGCAGATATGGAGTAAGTTCGCGCGATTATTTTGACATAATCTTGTTCTTATGATCATTTGGCTCATTATCATCGATTGTCTAGACTGTACAAAACGTGTAACAAAGACATCGTCAAGTTACTCAGTCTGCAAGAGGGTAACTTGTCCCTCAACTTATGAACCAGATAATTTAGTATATCTTTTTTAACGAGAGATTTCAACTTTAAATTTTACTCCATCATGTTTTATTCTGTAGAACGTTGTCCAACTACTTTATATGGACGGTTTTGAGGCGATTAGTTCCATTCCTATCCAAGCCGTTCAGAGAGGTTGAGGCTAAATACAAAAGGAAAACTTCTCATATAAAAGGCGCAGCAGCAAGATGGCTGACTTGTATCACTACCACAAACTTTTACCGCGGGCTCACATTTGCTACTGGAAGCCTGTACATTGAGAAGGCGTTTGACAGAAAAATGATCCCATTGGTTCGTGCGAAAAAGAAATTTTGAATTGAGGTCGTGTTTGGAACAGCGATGTTTCTTTTAGACTTAACGATATGTGGAAAAAAGTTAAGAACAGCATGGGGAGACAATAATTGGTACTATCCTTATCGAACCCAGGGATACTGGACACTAGTTGGGTACTGCTACCAAATTAGGCACAAAAGTATAAGTTGGTAACGTGGCAAAATTTGTTCGGCGCGTTGTTCCCGTAAAGGAATTGATTGATATTTTGACATGTTACCTATTTACGAGAAAAGAAATGATCCTTGTGATCCATTCGGTTGTAATTCTTCCCGGAAAAGAAGAACTTACTAAATTTCCTTTGCTTTTAACATGTAGCCTGGTAGCTCAGCTGGTAGTAACCCCAACAAGTGTCTTGAGGGCATGGGTACAAATCCCTTCAAACCTTGAATATTATATGGCTTCTTTTCTTTAATTTCTATGATTGCAGCTCAGCAGCAAAGATCATTTCTTTACTTCTAGTGGATGGAGAAATTCAAGGGTAGCTGTCTTTCTACAAGGAGATGAAAAAAAACAACTAGCAGATAAAAGATTGATCACCGAAAAATAGTTAGATATAATAAATGGTAAATTGTGACAGTTATTGTTTTCCTCAAAGGTTAAGGAGATGATGGAAGACGTTCGACAAGCTTTTCGTGAGGAAGTAGGAAACTTGACATGGATTGACGACAAGACAAGACCTGCTGTATACGAGAAGGTAAAACCTGTTATGTCATCTGTTATGTGACAGGTCAACAAGGCATCAACAAAGAAAACATGACGTACATTAATTTCCTATGGAGAATTAAAAATCGATCTTCTCCTAGCTAGCTATTCATTCTGTTAACATTTTTTTCTACGCAGGAAAAAGCGATGGTTGAAAAAATTGGCTACCCTGAAATGTGCGTGAACAAAACCTTACTTGGAGAGTACTATCAACAGGCAAGAGACAAATACGTCAACGTTAAATTCACAAAAGTTTGCTTTTTTCTATGGCGAGATAAAATTTTTCTTCGACAGATTGGCTGTTTTATGATGATAAAAGACGTGAACATAATAGTTTGGCTCCTTTTTTAGCTTGAAGTAGATGATAAGAGATTTTTGCTGAATGAGGTGAACGTGAGCAAGTGGTACTCAGCCCTATCCCTCTCCAAACTTAGGAAACCATCCATCAGGGGACAGTAAGTGCAATGAGTTGCTTCTACATGCAATAGACACATGGGGGTTTGCACTTTTTTACGATTTCACTCGTTTTGGTTCTGATAAAACAAAACTATCACGGGCCACATCGCAATTTACCAGCACCAGGTCTCAATTTAACCTCGATTACTACGATAAAATGCGCATGCCCTTTTTTAGTTACTAGTCAAATGAAAACTATCCCTGGAGTCCAAAAGGTAACTTTCTTGTGGTAAACTTTACAAAACGGACAGCTTTCCTTTGCGGACACTCATATCCTGGGAAAATATGCAATTTATAGTTTAGTGTATATCTAGTGTCCTTGATTAGTGTAAACTGCGCAACAACAAGTTGACACTTGGATCAAATTTCCATACGTACAGCTTTCAAGGATTTATATACTCATGCCCAGTTTCCTCAAAGAAAAGCATAACCTGCGTTTTAGCTCTATCGATAACGCGGTTATTCCCTTGAGTATAAGCAGTTGACGTCGATGAAACTACTAATCCACGTATGCGTTTTAACGACCTTTCCTCTGATTTTATGGCAGATGGTACAGTGGGCCACAGTCTGTTAATGCTTACTACCAAAGAGAGAAAAATGAAATAAGTATGTCGCTTATCCTAAGCTCAGTTTGTAAACGTTGGCTCAGTTGCAAGAAAAACATCAAGTTTAAACCACTTTTGGTTTTATCTTAATTTCAGATATTTTGGCAGGAATCCTTCAGCCGCCATACTATAGCGGCCGCTTTGCACCACGGTATGTAAGGATATCGTGAAGTCAAGATAACTATGATCTCGGTATTACGTTAATACTCCGCTAGCTAATAACGACAAGTGTGAAATGATTGTATGTTGCTCTAAAATAGTAGGCTAGAATAGTTAATGACGGTTTATCAATACATACACAGGGCGGTTAATTTTGGTGGCATCGGAATAATCCTTGCTCATGAACTTACTCATGGTTTCGACAATATAGGTAAGATGTTTCCTTTTCCAACACCCCATCGCACTCGGCTGTTTACTCTGGTTTGCTCATCAAATTCAGAGCATTCATCGTTTATTCCAGTCCTGTTGATGCATGCGAAATGTCTGATTGCTTTTGAGAGTGAAAACAAAGCACACTACAGGTCCTTTTGTTGTTTCTCTTCTACATTGATCATAAAGTTTGGCTGTTGCTTTCAATCTTACGTTTAATTTCCTTCTCTCAATATATAATATTGTAGAATTTGGAGATCTCATCGTCCTATTTCACTTGTTAGGTCGAAAGTTCAACAAGTACGGTGAGATCAGTAACACATGGTGGACTAACTTTACCCTCACTGGATTCCAAAACAAATCCCAGTGTTTTGTTGACCAATACAATAAATACCCACTCAATGTGGGTGGCAGGAAGATTTTTGTAAGTATCATGTAGCAGTTGTTTATTAACCTCATAAACCGACAATAAAGAAAGTATGGCTGTAAAACGAGTTTGTAAGCTCGACGCCAACTAAAATATTTATTCTCCTCTGTTCCTTGTCCCAGTTCGAACCTATATGCGACCAGTAAAATGGCGGTTAAAGTGACATCATTCATTTAAAAAAGCATTTCCTCAAAAATGACTGAAAGCAGTATTAAATAACATCTTGAACAAATTTGCCGTTTTAAAACTGCTAACAGCCGGCTGAAATGTTAAGTATTGGCGTGCACCTCATCTGTTTCACACTCATCAGGTGAATGGTCGACTGACATTACCTGAAAACATAGCCGATAATGGAGCTCTCAAGATCGCTTTCAGGGTAAGAAAAAAGTTATTATACGAAAAACGAATTACAACGTAGCAATGTGATATGCAAGCTATGACCGAAATGATCCGTGTAGTTAAGCTCCCACCCCACCCCTGCTGTAAATGGTTATCTCACATGTCAGAAGCACTTCTCTGAAGCCCGGTTTAATGGCTTAAGTTCGGTCCAAGCTTGCTATACGGTTTTGTTTCTTTGGATTTCTTTAAAGAAGGCATAAGTGCGAGATTCCTCCACAGGCTTATGAAAATTGGCTGAGAAAACATGGCAGGGAGGAACTCGTACCCGGACTGAACAAATCCAGTGAACAGATGTTTTTCCTTAGCTACGCCCAGGTAAAGCGACTTAGTTTAATTACTTGAACATCCTGCAAAAAACCGAGTAAGTAGTAAACTAGGTAATATATTGCGAATCAGAAAAGTTTATATAAACTAGAATCGCCCGACAGAATAAAATCCAGAGATTTTATAGGGGGCCTACCTTGACTCAATCACTTTTTTTTTGCCCATAAAATCTTAGAAACAGGTTTCAATGGATCGAGTCTCACTGTTTGTTTGTTTCTAGTTGGTTAATCTCGCGCACCACAATTTCCTGAGCACAATCGGATTGATAAAATGAAGAGAATTATACATGGGCGCACGTAGATTTGGAATTTCTCCTCGAGCGTTCAACTCGATTACACGCGAGTGAGCACAGCGAACGAATGAAGAGAAATTCCCTATCTACAGGCAACCATGTATTATTTTGTTTATTATATAAACACATTAGCCCTTCACTGACAAGAAAAGTCGACTTTAACGAATGAAAATAAAAGGATCGACAATCCCCGAATGAAAATCTTGAAGTGCATTGGCGCCAAGGCTCAAGATGAAAAAATGCGTTGAATCACTACAAAAACAACCATGGGCGTAATTTTCCATAAAATTCTCAGTTGTTGGCTTTTTCCTTACCGAAAGAAGAAATCTTTCAGGTACACAGCCAAATCGGTCTGTCGCAAATCGTCCAGTTGTCGATTTTCGTTCTCAGCCAGAGAAATGCCATCATTTTTTCGTATTTTGGTTTTCTTCCCCTTCATGGAAAGTTTGAACGGCACTGTAAGCAATACGGATTTCCCGTGTTTTAAAAGCCATAATCCGAGAAAATTCTGACAAACAGCCATGGATTGAGAATGGTGAAGGCTTTGCCGTTCATTCATCTCGCGAAAGGCGAGTGACATGTCTGCAGCTGATGGGCGGTATCAAACACACGTAGAAAAATATCGTACTATATCAAGTGCATTGTTACGGCTTTTCTCGGGCTGAAAAAAATCCTGGTACAAATCCACAGCAATTTACATTAATCTTCTTAACTAACACTGTTGTTTGTCCTCCGACTCAATTTGCATTGCTCTTAGATGTGGTGCAGCTCTTTCAGTCCTACGCAGATCTTCAGAAGAGCTAAAGCTGATCCGCATGCCTTACCCATATACAGGTAAGCCAATCACCAGCAAATAGTTTTGAGTGTTTCTGACGAACCCACTAACCGAGTAGCCAGCATTCTGAGAGCACTGGACTCTCCGTGGGAAGTCTAAAACTTGAATGACTTCGGAGGGGAGTCGCCCAGTCTCTTTCGTGCGCCTTTAAAACCGGTTAGTTTTCTTTTCAGGGTAAATGGTGTTTTGTCAAATATGGAGGAATTCGCGAAGACGTACAAATGTCCAAAGGGAAGTGATTTAAATCCCGAAAACCGATGCAGAGTTTGGTAAAACTGCGAAACGATTCATATACCGCCGCATTATGAAAATGATTGGTAAATTTCAATGATACAACCGGTAAATAATGCTGACGTTAATGACCTCTAAATGACTTTCACGTGAATGAAACAAATCTACTTTAAACTGTACAGTTTTCATAGGAAAATACGCTGGTACTGTGAGTTCGTTCATGTACTACAGTAGAGCATGTCTATACTACAATGGAACTTTCTGTCATTTTTTTTTTCGGTTTGCAACTTTCATTATAACTTTTAGCCTTGTAATGAGGTAAAGCCACCTAACTGAGAATTCATCTCAGATAAAGTTATGTTTAGTATTTTGTCAAGAGGTGTTATGTGGTTCTTGTTAAAATATTAAAAATAAAGAAAATAATTCATCTTGTAGAGTGCTTTTCGTATTCCTAACTCTACGCTCACCAAAGAGTGAAGATCTCACTATACAGCCCGGACATTGTAGTGATTGCTGACTTCTGAGATCTTAATCTCCCATGAATAAAATCTCATCTGCGCTTTTTCTTAGAGGCAACTCGGTATGCCTCCATATATATATAAAGGGAAGTTATTGCTATGTATGGTTGGAGAAAACGTAACACTTCACTTTTGCGCGAAGCAGTTATCTACTTTAATCATTTGAACTACCTCTTTAAGGAAACTATTTACAGCAACACTTAACTATCTCCTCGGTATTCACTGAATACATTAACTTTGTTTTCTTGTGTCCTTGATTTTATCAGCACGCTTTCACCATTCTTAGATTTCACTGCGGGCTGAATTTACCATTACAAATAACAGAGATAGTATAGGTGAAGTATGATCGTCTCGTTAAAGCTGTCTTCTTGGCTCTGATAATGACTTCCGCTCAGTTGGTTACAACATCAGCCTCTGTCACCGATAGCTGTACTCAGATCAGACGACCAGAATACATGTTACTCATGGTTTCAACCTATTTAACGTAAAACAAGTATCTACCAACCAAATTTATCTACAGTCCAAAATCTCCTTCAAGTTTGCTGCATAATAGTAAACGCCCTACGGGCAGTGTAATTTGCTTAGTCTTTGAAAAGTTTACGAGTGCTGATTTATCCCAAATTGCTTAGGGTTAACTTATACTTATATAACTGTGGGTTTACTTATACAAACTGTTTCTTTTTATTGTTCTTCAGAAACACACACACACAGACAAAACTCACACGGTGGCAATTTTGAAAATAAGTGGTTCATTACTACAGGTTTGCAGTCACCACACACAGTAAGATATGAGGTAATCGCCATGAAATCAGAACACACATCCCATGATAACCTGACTAGTAAAAAGTGGCATACTTAGTTAAAAGTTCATGTTGCAGTTAACGTCAAAGCAAGGTCAAGAAGCCTCTGGACACAAACAACGCGTTGCTCCAAGTGATTAACGATAGGAGCAGGATAGTCTCGACCAATCATACAGCCGCAAGACTCTTGAAGCTCACAAGGAGCCAGCCAAGGTTCAAAGATAAACTCCGTGGGAAGATTCCTCACCTCTGGTAAATATTTCCTGAAAATAAAATTTGGACAAATAAACCAAACATTTGATGAAAATTGTTTACGTTTAATGTCTATGACAGCAGTAGAATTAATAAGGTACCCAAAGTATAATGATAATCTCTTACCTCACATATTCACCACTGGGATCAACTTTCTTTCCAACTTCCACAGGACAGAACCAAGGCACGTGCTCTTTCACAAAAGAACTTCCAGACAGCCACAACCAGTTACCAGCATTGAGGCTCCTTTCCGAGTCAAGTTGAAGTTCTTCAAAGACCTAATGAAACAAATTATGAAATGGTTGATTTGAGCATCTTCGTGAATAAACACTAAAATAGACCGATGACACAAAGTTCAACGACCGGCTCAAAAACTAGCATATTCCTTCATGTATAAAAGTGCTACAAAACAAACCAATTCCGACCTTAAACCCTTCTCGCCAGTTGATCCACAGACAACCGCGAGTCAAAAATGAGCCCACGGCACGCCGTGCGATGTCGTGAATCCAACCTTCTAAGCGGAGCTGTCTCATGATGGCATCAATCCAAGGAAAACCAGTCAAACCCTATCATAAAAAAAATATTCGGGCGTTACACACAAAGCATTACAGACTAACCTTAAGTTTACACGAGTATAAAAGGACGTTACGATAGAGTGTGATACTTATTTAAGAGCATAGGCGTAGCGTGCAAAGCAGTTTGAGTGAAGACACCCTAGAAGTTTAGAACAAGTGGTATATCCTTCAGACGAATTTTGCAATTCATCAAGCGATTTTAAAACATTGATGATGGACTTATAATAATGATAAGTTTATGGTCACGAATATTTTCTTTTGAGATCTGACCTGTTTCCATTTTTCAAGATGCTCTGGATCTTCTTCCCAAGGAATCTGTAGACTAACCGGGTTGCTGATCATCTCGTGTAAGTCGGAAACTTGGCTTCCAACAACAAAGAAGAACTCGCGCCACAACAGTTTTTTGAAAAGATCGAAAGATGGGTTCATAGCCTTACACTGAAAAAAACGCCAATGAATTAAAACAACATCATCCATACGATAGAAGTAGGTAAAGGGATACTTGAGTTTGTTTCGACAGTGTTAACAAAAAACTGACCGCTAATGAATTGAGCTTTGTCTACACGTAGGGGAAATTGACAAGATAGCGAAGTCAATCAAGTCCATAGCTGGGATATATCTCCTCCTCAATGGTTATTTACAGGAAAGAGTAACAGTTGCCTGCACTGTGAAGCTCGCTCAAGAAATAATAATTGGCTTGTTCTTAGAAGTCGTTGTACCTCACGCTGTCTACCAACAGAGTAATTCCACTCAAAACTACAAATCGAGATTAGACTTCAAGCAAACCTCTTGAAAAACAGAGTCAGTTCACAAGAGTTAGTAACTTTCGTGGAGTTTGCATATCTAAAAGCCTGGAGTGAGAGCCCTCCTCTGTACCCCTTTGTTTCCCTTCTCTTAATACATGAACAAGCTGAACTGTACCTTGATATATTCCTCAGTCATTCTTTGATAAAGGAGCCTGGGAGACAGACAACCCAGCCTCAGGTAGGGGCTCAGGTGGTATTGTGACGGCATCAGTGAACGGGTTGTTAACAACGGCTCACAAAAGTCGTTCTTTACCATCTGCAGGAATTATATTGACTACGTCACAATGGGAAATACAAAGAGCTTAACAAATCAAGATATACTAAGAGTTTACCAGCGAGAAGTCCTAGGAATTGTCTCCCCTTGCCATCTATAAGCAGATGGGCAATGAGTTTGAAAGCTTACCTGAGCATAAGACTTACAGTAGAGCAAAGTGGAACATTACCAACAGATGGGCGTAAAGACAACATAATTTTACATACAGTATAATGCTATTGGTACAAGTTTCCTTCATTTGAACGGCACAACATCACAAAGCGAAAGCAACAAAGGCCACCACCTGGTTTAAATAAGTGGTTTTCTAAACAACACGAAACATTTCATGAAGCCAGAGCCATTGACCAAAAAGAGACTGCTATTTGGAAAAGTCTTTCTAATTGGAAAACAACTGGCTTAGAGGAATAATTCAAGCAAAATGTCTGAAAGAATTCCAACCTCGCATAAAGCTGCCTCCATCCTTGACAACGCCTCTCTCTCGCCACCTTGATAAAACCACGAGCCACTAGAATGCAGCTTTTGGATGTCTGGTGCAGGGACTCCGTACCGCGTATCATGATCTCTTCCTACGGGAGTAACACACGAGCCAAATAGCTTTCTGTCAACCCTTGGCACTGGTTTTTGGGGTCGCCCAAGTTGCACAACAAGTTTTTGAAATTCGTCGAAAAGTTGGGGTGCTCTTCCTTCAGGTGATTTTAGAAGCGCTTTAGTGTCATAAAGGGTGTGTGACACGTGGCTGATAACTTGGATTCGAGCTTTCTTGGCAACAGTAGTCACAACCATATCCCTGGTCTTACAATCAGGCTCACAATCAACCTCAAAAGAGAGCCGAGTGATGCCCCACTGTTCAAAAAGAGATGGTAAGACATCTAACGGTCTACCCTCCAATACGAAGAGACGCGAGCCGTACTCCGCCAGACTGGCATCCAGGTCCTTTAGTGATTCCAGCAATAAACGCCAACGGTTTGGACTCAATCTTGCTTCAGCACAACTATCAAGAATATACACTCCATAGAACACTGCACTGTCTACAAGGCAATCTCTTAAAGTGGGATTATCGTGAAGTCGAAGATCCTTCCTAAACCAGTGAAGACTGATGTGCCCTGAAAAGAAACGTAACAAACCCGCTTAAGAACTAACATCGTCTTAAAAAAAACCACCTGGTAATTCAGAGTTAAACTTAACTTTTAGAACACTAATAACAAATGACAAACCAACTTTGAAGCCGGGGTCGCATGTACTCCTCGTACTTTACACTACCATTGCTGTTCGAACTATTATTTTACTACAAGATCTAACAATGATGATGTGAGGTCCAACCAAGTGTACCTTTTTGATGTTTAAAAACATTAAAAGGTAAACGTGGTTAGATCTCCCACCATCATAGTCAGTTGTACAATATTACCTACCTGATATGTTCAAGGTGTTGCACATATCTTTCAAGCGCCGCACACAGATCTTTCGCTGTTCAATGTGATTAGCTAATGGTTCCGGATAATCGTCACCAACCACGCACCGCGCCGCCTTTTGGACTGCTAAAGGCGCTTTCCAAGGCTCGAACAGATATTGCAGAGGTAACCTTTTCAGTTCTGAGACATAACGTCTACAAAAGAAAAAATTGTAAAGTAAAACTGAAGCACGCAAATAAACAAAATTTCCCAAAATGAAAAAAAAGGTTTAGAGGAAACCTTAAAATAATCCATACGGAGAATGGTTTTAAAACTTATTTTCACCTCACATATTCCCCATTGGGATCAACCTTCTTCCCAACTTCCACAGGACAAAACCAAGGTACGTGCTCTTTCACAAAAGTACTTCCAGACAGCCACAGCCAATTTCCCACATTCAGACTCCACTCAGCATCCAATTGAAGCTCCTCGAAAACCTTAAGAAAGGAAATCAATCTTTTAACCTCTTTACTCCGAACCAGAAACTCACTGTAAAATACCCATTTGGGTATTTCTTACCTTAAATCCCTCTTCCCAGTTGATCCAAAGGCATCCCCTGGTCAAGAAACACCCAACAGCCTGACGTGCCATATGAGGGATCCAACCCTCTGTGCGCAACTGTCGCATTACTGCATCAATCCATGGAAATCCAGTAGTGCCCTGGAAGTTGTAAAGCACATTGTTAACACATATTATCAACAACACCGTCGTTGACATAATTCCATGAAACTTACATTCTTCCACCGCTGGAGACCTTCAGCATTTTCCTCCCATGGATACTGCATGGAGAGAGGGTTGTTGTCCATCTTGTGCAACCCTGGAAAGGTACTTGCAATGGTGAAGAAAAACTCTCGAAGCAGAAGAGGTTTGTAAAGTGACATGGGTGGTATGGTACCTTTTGACTGCTTCCCATGAGGGCACAAAAAAAAGGAAAAAATATACAAAAAAATCAAATATATAAAACAGCAATAAGTAGTTGAAGGCTTTATTTATCTAATTTGACAATAGTTAAGTTTAAACCAAAATAAAATTTTCACCACATCCCTTGTTTGCTGAGAGAAAAAAGTTGCAAGGAAAATCTTCATATGTTTACAGTCTTGTCAATTCCCAAGTCACTTCTTCATTTTCGAAATAACACCCATCCCATCAACCACTGAGTTGCTATAAAAGTTATGTTCACGAAGTTTCCAAGCATACCCAGTCATGCCTTTCTATCACAGAATCATTATGCACCTCAAGGCCAGTCATTTATTGGGTTTTTTTATGTAACCTTTTAGATTTAATTTAAAGGTGATGCATACCTTGATGTAACAGTCAGTAAAGCTCTCCCACATCATTCTGGGTGACAAACATCCAAACCGAAGGTATGGACTTAAGTGAGTTTTTGAGGAAGTCATTGATGCTGCACTTAATGGGACCTCCTCAAAGTTGTTTTTCACCAACTAAACACATAAAAAAAACAAAAATGAATTAGAATTCTGAAATACTATACTAAGAAATTACCAAAACAAGTTGTCATTCATGGTTAATTCTTACCCATCAGTTTAACAAAATTTAGCAAGTTATGAAAATGTATTATGTACCTCTTTCTCAAGAAGACCAAGTCTTCTTAAAGCCTCTTGTTCTCCCCCTCTCCATAACCCTGCACTTGTCACACATTGTATGTCCTTCACTCCTAGCTCATTCAATTCAGGAACTCCATACTTCCTCTGATGATCAACAGCTACTGGTGTCACACAGTTTCCCACAAGTTGTCTGTTCACTTCTTTGACAGGACTGGGTACACTGAGCTTGTTCTCTTCGATGACTTTCACAAATTCTTTGAAAAGCATTGATATCTTCCCCCGATTGGCATCGACAATTTGACTTGGCTCAAACAGAGTGTGTGATGTTTTGCTGACAACTTCAACTCCTGATTTCTCTGCTATATGTCGGATAACAGCATCTCTCTGGGCCCCAAATGGCTCACAGTCAGTTTCAAAGCTAATGCGAGTTATGCCCCAATCTGAGATTAATTCAGGGAGCACCTCCACAGCTCTGCCCCGTACCACGAACAGGCGTGATCCAAGCCTTGCTAGCTGATTATCCAGATCTCTTAAGCTCTCAAGTAAGAAATTCCAGCGGTTGGCTGAGATTTTGCTCTGCTTTGCTGCTGCGGTGTCCAAAATGTACACAGGATAGAATGTCTCACTTCCGTTCAAGCAGGAGCGCAATGTGGGGTTGTCATGAAGCCTCAAGTCTTTTCTAAACAAATGCACACTGGTGTGTCCACTTTGCATCTCTACAAAGAGAAATTGAATTACATTTATCTATTTCCTGAATTGCGTCTGCCTGCAAGAGGTGATATCTAAACGTCACGAACTACATTACAAGAGTCACAAGCGGTTCTCCATCATAACAGCATATTCCCAGCATATCACCCTTTTTTAGTTACCATAAATATGGTGTTATTTCTTCCAAATTATTACTTAGGTAATTAAGACTACCTCAGGTAGTCTTTTTAATCATAATTTAACATATCATGTTACAGACACTCTTCAGTGATTATCTCCTTATCATTTCCAATTTCCAATTGCGCCAAAATGACAAAAGTAGGTGTAATAGCATGCTCCGCACTCAAATACTTCATTTTTGACTTTTACCTGGACTTTCAGCAACGAGTCTCTGGGTCACTTCTTTCAGCCGAATCACACATTCCCTTCTCTTTTCTTTATGGTCCACCAGTGGAAAGGGGTAGTCTTCACCCAATATACATCCAGCAGCTTGTTGAACAAATGCAGGTGCTTTCCATGGTTCAAACAAATACTCTGCGGGCAACCCTTTTAACTCAGGGACGTATTTCCTGCAAAACAATTTCCAATAAAACACTAGTATCTGCTCAATAAATTAGGTCAGTCCTTACTTAGCACTAGTTAAAACCAACCACACATTACATTTACCTCACATATTCCCCATTGGGATCAACCTTCTTCCCAACTTCCACAGGACAAAACCAAGGTACGTGCTCTTTCACAAAAGTACTTCCAGACAGCCACAGCCAATTTCCCACATTCAGACTCCACTCAGCATCCAATTGAAGCTCCTCGAAAACCTTATGGAAGGAAATCAATCTTTTCACCTCTTTCCTCTAAACCAGAAACTCACTGTAAAATATCCATTTGGGTATTTCTTACCTTAAATCCCTCTTCCCAGTTGATCCAAAGGCATCCCCTGGTCAAGAAACACCCAACAGCTTGACGTGCCATATGAGGGATCCAACCTTCTGTGCGCAACTGTCGCATTACTGCATCGATCCATGGAAATCCAGTAGTACCCTGGAAGTTGTAACGCACATTGTTAACACATATTATCAACAACACCATCATTGACATAATTCCATGAAACTTACATTCTTCCACTGCTGGAGACCTTCAGCATTTTCCTCCCATGGATACTGTATAGAGAGAGGGTTGCTGTTCATCTTCTGAAGCCCTGGAAAGGTACTTGCAATGGTGAAGAAAAATTCTCGAAGCAGAAGAGGTTTGTAAAGCGACATGGGTGGTATGGTACCTTTCGACTGTTTCCCATGAGGGCACAAAAAAAAAAGTAAAAAATTAGATGAACAAATCAAAGAAATAAAACAACAGCAATAATTAGTTGAAGGCTTTATTTATTTACTTTGACGATAATTAAGTTTAAACCAAAATAAAATTTTCACCACATCCCTTGTTTACTGTGATAAAAAAGTTGCAAGGAGAATCTTCATATGTTTACAGTCTTGTCAATTCCCAAGTCACTTCTTCATTTTCGAAATAACACCCATCCCATCAACCACTGAGTTGCTATAAAAGTTATGTTCACGAAGTTTCCAAGCATACCCAGTCATGCCTTTCTATCACAGAATCATTTTGCCCCTCAAGGCCAGTCATTTATTGGGTTTTTTTTACATAACCTTTTAGATTTAATTTAAAGGTGATGCACACCTTGACGTAACAGTCAGTAAAGCTCTCCCACATCATTCTGGGTGACAAACATCCAAACCGAAGGTATGGACTTAAGTGAGTTTTTGAGGAAGTCATTGATGCTGCACTTAATGGGACCTCCTCAAAGTTGTTTTTCACCAACTAAACACATAAAAAAAACAAAAATGAATTAGAATTCTGAAATACTATACTAAGAAATTACCAAAACAAGTTGTCATTCATGGTTAATTCTTACCCATCAGTTTAACAAAATTTAGCAAGTTATGAAAATGTATTATGTACCTCTTTCTCAAGAAGACCAAGTCTTCTTAAAGCCTCTTGTTCTCCCCCTCTCCATAACCCTGCACTTGTCACACATTGTATGTCCTTCACTCCTAGCTCATTCAATTCAGGAACTCCATACTTCCTCTGATGATCAACAGCTACTGGTGTCACACAGTTTCCCACAAGTTGTCTGTTCACTTCTTTGACAGGACTGGGTACACTGAGCTTGTTCTCTTCGATGACTTTCACAAATTCTTTGAAAAGCATTGATATCTTCCCCCGATTGGCATCGACAATTTGACTTGGCTCAAACAGAGTGTGTGATGTTTTGCTGACAACTTCAACTCCTGATTTCTCTGCTATATGTCGGATAACAGCATCTCTCTGGGCCCCAAATGGCTCACAGTCAGTTTCAAAGCTAATGCGAGTTATGCCCCAATCTGAGATTAATTCAGGGAGCACCTCCACAGCTCTGCCCCGTACCACGAACAGGCGTGATCCAAGCCTTGCTAGCTGATTATCCAGATCTCTTAAGCTCTCAAGTAAGAAATTCCAGCGGTTGGCTGAGATTTTGCTCTGCTTTGCTGCTGCGGTGTCCAAAATGTACACAGGATAGAATGTCTCACTTCCGTTCAAGCAGGAGCGCAATGTGGGGTTGTCATGAAGCCTCAAGTCTTTTCTAAACAAATGCACACTGGTGTGTCCACTTTGCATCTCTACAAAGAGAAATTGAATTACATTTATCTATTTCCTGAATTGCGTCTGCCCGCAAGAGGTGATATCTAAACGTCACGAACTACATTACAAGAGTCACAAGCGGTTCTCCATCATAACAGCATATTCCCAGCATATCACCCTTTTTTAGTTACCATAAATATGGTGTTATTTCTTCCAAATTATTACTTAGGTAATTAAGACTACCTCAGGTAGCCTTTTTAATCATAATTTAACATATCATGTTACAGACACTCTTCAGTGATTATCTCCTTATCATTTCCAATTTCCAATTGCGCCAAAATGACAAAAGTAGGTGTAATAGCATGCTCCGCACTCAAATACTTCATTTTTGACTTTTACCTGGACTTTCAGCAACGAGTCTCTGGGTCACTTCTTTCAGCCGAATCACACATTCCCTTCTCTTTTCTTTATGGTCCACCAGTGGAAAGGGGTAGTCTTCACCCAATATACATCCAGCAGCTTGTTGAACAAATGCAGGTGCTTTCCATGGTTCAAACAAATACTCTGCGGGCAACCCTTTTAACTCAGGGACGTATTTCCTGCAAAACAATTTCCAATAAAACACTAGTATCTGCTCAATAAATTAGGTCAGTCCTTACTTAGCACTAGTTAAAACCAACCACACATTACATTTACCTCACATATTCCCCATTGGGATCAACCTTCTTCCCAACTTCCACAGGACAAAACCAAGGTACATGCTCTTTCACAAAAGTACTTCCAGACAGCCACAGCCAATTTCCCACATTCAGACTCCACTCAGCATCCAATTGAAGCTCCTCGAAAACCTTATGGAAGGAAATCAATCTTTTCACCTCTTTCCTCTAAACCAGAAACTCACTGTAAAATATCCATTTGGGTATTTCTTACCTTAAATCCCTCTTCCCAGTTGATCCAAAGGCATCCCCTGGTCAAGAAACACCCAACAGCTTGACGTGCCATATGAGGGATCCAACCTTCTGTGCGCAACTGTCGCATTACTGCATCGATCCATGGAAATCCAGTAGTACCCTGGAAGTTGTAACGCACATTGTTAACACATATTATCAACAACACCATCATTGACATAATTCCATGAAACTTACATTCTTCCACTGCTGGAGACCTTCAGCATTTTCCTCCCATGGATACTGTATAGAGAGAGGGTTGCTGTTCATCTTCTGAAGCCCTGGAAAGGTACTTGCAATGGTGAAGAAAAATTCTCGAAGCAGAAGAGGTTTGTAAAGCGACATGGGTGGTATGGTACCTTTCGACTGTTTCCCATGAGGGCACAAAAAAAAAAGTAAAAAATTAGATGAACAAATCAAATAAATAAAACAACAGCAATAATTAGTTGAAGGCTTTATTTATTTACTTTGACGATAATTAAGTTTAAACCAAAATAAAATTTTCACCACATCCCTTGTTTACTGTGATAAAAAAGTTGCAAGGAGAATCTTCATATGTTTACAGTCTTGTCAATTCCCAAGTCACTTCTTCATTTTCGAAATAACACCCATCCCATCAACCACTGAGTTGCTATAAAAGTTATGTTCACGAAGTTTCCAAGCATACCCAGTCATGCCTTTCTATCACAGAATCATTTTGCCCCTCAAGGCCAGTCATTTATTGGGTTTTTTTTACATAACCTTTTAGATTTAATTTAAAGGTGATGCACACCTTGATGTAACAGTCAGTAAAGCTCTCCCACATCATTCTGGGTGACAAACATCCAAACCGAAGGTATGGACTTAAGTGAGTTTTTGAGGAAGTCATTGATGCTGCACTTAATGGGACCTCCTCAAAGTTGTTTTTCACCAACTAAACACATAAAAAAAACAAAAATGAATTAGAATTCTGAAATACTATACTAAGAAATTACCAAAACAAGTTGTCATTCATGGTTAATTCTTACCCATCAGTTTAACAAAATTTAGCAAGTTATGAAAATGTATTATGTACCTCTTTCTCAAGAAGACCAAGTCTTCTTAAAGCCTCTTGTTCTCCCCCTCTCCATAACCCTGCACTTGTCACACATCGTATGTCCTTCACTCCTAGCTCATTCAATTCAGGAACTCCATACTTCCTCTGATGATCAACAGCTACTGGTGTCACACAGTTTCCCACAAGTTGTCTGTTCACTTCTTTGACAGGACTGGGTACACTGAGCTTGTTCTCTTCGATGACTTTCACAAATTCTTTGAAAAGCATTGATATCTTCCCCCGATTGGCATCGACAATTTGACTTGGCTCAAACAGAGTGTGTGATGTTTTGCTGACAACTTCAACTCCTGATTTCTCTGCTATATGTCGGATAACAGCATCTCTCTGGGCCCCAAATGGCTCACAGTCAGTTTCAAAGCTAATGCGAGTTATGCCCCAATCTGAGATTAATTCAGGGAGCACCTCCACAGCTCTGCCCCGTACCACGAACAGGCGTGATCCAAGCCTTGCTAGCTGATTATCCAGATCTCTTAAGCTCTCAAGTAAGAAATTCCAGCGGTTGGCTGAGATTTTGCTCTGCTTTGCTGCTGCGGTGTCCAAAATGTACACAGGATAGAATGTCTCACTTCCGTTCAAGCAGGAGCGCAATGTGGGGTTGTCATGAAGCCTCAAGTCTTTTCTAAACAAATGCACACTGGTGTGTCCACTTTGCATCACTGCAGAGGAAAATTAGAAATTCTGAATCCCTTTATCCATGTTTAAAGAACTTAGAGAAAAATAATTTCCAAAATCTTTAAAACTCCTCATTATCATTGTATATACCTGGAATTTGAATAGTCATGCTCTGGGCTAATTCTTTCAGCCTCTTTAGACACTTCCTCAAGTGTTCTTTATGGTCCACTAACGGTAAGGGGTAGTTTTCACCGATTATACATCCAGAAGCTTGTTGAACTGGTTTAGGTGTTTTCCATGGTTCAAACAGGTACTTAGTGGGAAAACTGCGGAGCTCAGGCACGTATTTCCTAAAATCATAGCAATTTTAAAGATTTACATCTTAAATTGGTTGTTAAGAAATGAATGGTCTGATCCTTAGAGTAACAGAAGATGCTATGATCTGAACATATTTGTGAGGGTGGTTCTAAAATGCTTACCTAACAATAACAGAGACTGATATTTTGAGAATTTGATAGGGTGTTCTTCCCATGTGAGTGAAGAAATCACTCACATAGTCCAAAGACAGATGATTGCCTTTAGACATCAAGTGACACACCTATCAATCCAGATACCAGGCCTTATCAGTAATTTGGTACTGGTTGTTTCAAGTAGTAAGTGGAAAGGTTACTGATTATTTACCTAATGTACTCTCCAGAGGGGTCCATCTTTCTTCCACTGTCCACTGGGCAGAAGAACTCAAGAGGTTTATTTCTGTCAAAGACATTGCCAGAAATTAACAACCACTTTCCAGCATTTATGCTCCACTCTACATCTAACTGAATCTCTCCAAAGACCTATAAAAGTTAAAATGTTCATTTAATCTACAGGTAGTTGTAAACCTATCCTTTATAGCAGTTTATAGCAGGGCATTTTATGACACAGATGGTGGGCCTATTTGCTTTTTCCAGCATGGCAGTTGCATTCTTATCAAGAAGAGAAACTGAATAAAAAAGAGTGAAACTTATGGCATTTTATTGTTTCATGCCAAGGGAACCTTTTCATGTAATTGAATAGAGCATTCTAACATGAGACCCTTACTTTGACCCTGTAATTCTGGTTTATTTAATTGTATCAAAATCTAAAAGAAAAAGATAAACAAACAGAAAAAGCATTAAAAGCACCCAGGTAAAATGTCAGGTGGGATACCGGCAATCCCACCCAGGATCCCAAGTGGGAATGGCAGGATCCCGCCTTAGGTGGTGGGATCCCACCTTTCCCACCTGGGATAAAGATTTGACCCACCCTGGATCCTGCTTTAAATGTGGGATTCCTGCATCCCACCTGGGATCTTAGGTGGGATTTCTGCATTCTACTTGGGATCCTAGTAGAGATTTACATATTCCACCTGGGATCCTTTATCCCACCTAGGAAAACACTCTCACTCATGATCTTGAGAAGGATAGAAAGAAAGAAGTGGTAATCTTACCTACATGTATGACATTTAGGTAAGATAATTCCAAAAGATGTTCAGTGTATCTCGAACATAAAGGGCACAAATGTAAAGTCTCCTATGAACCCAATGATTCTGGGATCATCTAGGTATCTCCTATACTTCCTAATATGTTTGATTCTTGTTGATTATTTCTACATAGAGTGAATTCACATCATTATTTATATCATCATCAAAACATGGATCCAAGGTATGCATCATCCAAGGAAAAAGAACCAGTCAGAAAAGTCAGAATACTTTTGCGCGCCTCTCTTGAGACTGCAATTGGGAAAACCAGAGGATTCTCTTTGCTAGCCAATGTCAATTCCAAAAAGATCCCGTGAAACAAAGAAAACTCCATTTGGCGCTCATCTTTGAATGTACTTTTCATTGGTTGATCGCTCGTGCTTCAAGTTATTTCTTTTCTTGACTGTTTTGCTTAATATGACATTTCTAAAGATGGGTTTTATTGTGGTTCAATGCGAAAACGAGACCAGTATGAGTGTTGTAAATGAAAAGAAAGTCATTGGCACCATGTGAAAAGAAGGGACAACAGTTGACATATCGACTGGTACAATAAAACAATGATTGAGTGGCCATTTATAAAGCTAGGATTTTGAAAGTTTGTGGTTAGTACAAATTGCAACATTTGTTACGTGATCAATTCTCACCAAAGAGTTGATATAATGGCTTGAATTGAGCTTACCTAATGCTCGCCACAACTGAAACTTGAATAATTCTGAGAATCAAATTGGTCACTTGCATGCTGCAGTTTCTTAAGCTTACACTTTTACAATGAGATAAATCTATTGGTCAGGTTTCAAGATTACTTTAGTCACATTTGGGAACATTCTGACCCTGCTTTGCTTTGAAAAATTCGACTAAAGAGAGAGCAGAATTTAAACCACTACCTTCTTCGTCAAATTTTTTATAACATGAATTATTGAAGTTTTGTCTTTCTTCTATTCTTTCATATACAACAGCCAATTTTTTTAAATGTTGAGCCAGATTACACTGTGAATGGACTGCATAAATGATATTGAAAAAGTAATATGTTGAGTTGTGCTGTTATTCTTTGAAAATGTTCAGTTAAGTAATTTGTAAGTGAAACAACATCAAAAACATTTTCATTGCAAATAAATTATGAGATCTTCATCACATAAAGTATGTGCATTCATGTCCTGCTTGAATCATATATGATCAACAGCTTGGGTAAGATAATGGGATCCCAGTGGAGGTGTCCATATGTTCTATAGCTTGTTGGAAAGTTTTTGACCCTCAGTGGATTGACAGGATCTATAGCTTAACTAGAAAATTTTATTCTCTTAATTTGAAGGATTAGGTTACAAAAGGGATTGATAAGATATCCCATCTGATACATTTCATAAATCTGTGGTCTCCAGTGTAAGGCAGGATCCCTCTAAGGATTTTTCTTAAAATCCTAAGTGGGAAGCCATCTGAAATTTTAAGCAGGGTCTAAACTGGGATTGGCAGGATCCCAGGTGCAATCCCACCTGGGATGTGATTTCCTGAGTGGGAAACTATCTGAAATTTGAGGCAAGATCCCAAGAGGGATTGGTGGGATTCTAGGTTTAATCCTTCCCGGAATGTGCTTCCCCGGGTGGGATGCTATTAGGAATTTAAGGTGGGATCCCAACTTCAATTGGTGGGATCCCACCCGAAAATAAGGTGGGATCCCACCTGGGACACACCTGGGATCCCAGGTGGGATTGGTGGGATCCCACCATATATTTTTACCTGTGTAAGGTTAGCTCATGTCAAGAAATATATGCAAGTAACTGTTTTCAATCAGCCAGACTTCCACATTGACAAAAGCAATTCACTTAAATATCTAGTTTTACCTTAAAACCTTCTTGCCAGTTGATCCACATGCACCCTTTTGTAAGAAAACAACCAACAACTTGTGCAGCAACATCTGGAATCCACCCTTCAAGGCATAGTTGGCGCATAACAGCATCAATAAAAGGAAAACCTGTTTGACCCTATGTAAAAATGTATACTTTTAATAGAACTAAAGAGCATCCCATCTGTATATGCTTAATATCTAAGTCTTTTGCCAGAGTAACAGTAAATATGCACCAACAGAAGCACAAAAGTGATCTTACGTAGCAATTTCCCCAACTTTTCTCTAAAAAACACAAACAACATTTGTGGATGGCAAAGTCGATGTGACTATTTCATCATTGAGAAGTGTGTGTACACATTTAATTGTAAACTCGGTGGAAGGTGTGCAAACAACAATAATACTTGTTCAAGAATATTTCAGATTTATAGCATATTCACATAAAAATACCTTTTTCCATTGCTGTACAGCAAAATCATTGTCCTCCCACTCAATTTGCAAGCAAAGTGGATTGTTCTCTATCTGGTGAAAAGTTGGATTTTGGCTGCCAATCAAGAAGTAGAAGTCTCTCCAAAGTAAGAAGTTGAAGAATGACAATGGAGGATTACACTGCTTAGCCTGGAAGAAAAGTATTTGAAACACACTTTATTTAATCTTCTATCTGTTGGGGGTTAGCAGTATCTACGGAAAAAGGAGTGAGAGGAGGAAAAGCATTAGATTAACTTTAACATGTAAAAAGAATCAGGACAAACTAATTTCACTACCTGATCTGCCTTCTTTTAAATAATTTACACCACTTAAAGTTCTGGTTTTTATAGCAATCTTGATACCTTAAACTCCCTCAAGCTATTTTTAGGCTGATTTTCCTTTATTTCAGTTTAATTACCATTGATACTTATTTTGAGACAAAGGCAAACAAATTAAACTACAAAACAGTCCTACCTAAGAAAAGTATCACTCACTTTGTAGTAAGTACTTGAAATTGCATGGTATAGTGTCCGGGGTGATAGGCATCCAAATCTGAGAAATGGGCTCAACTTGTCCACAGAATTATGAAAAAAGGTCTCACTGTTTGACTCCATTTGAAAATCAGTGTTCATCATCTACAAATGGACAAACAAGTGAACAACACATATGAAAGGAAAATATAGTTGAAGTAGCACAGGCTTAACTCCATCAGTACCACCCCTAAAAGGAAAACAAGATGGGTGGTGCCCAGCTACTGGGATAGAAACCTGGAAAAATCCTTTAAGCAGCCAATGATGGACTGCAGGGAATACTGAAATAGTAACAGGGAATACAATGTTAATACCAATAAACATTTGTTGGTATTAACATTGGTGGATGTTTCACTACTGAAAAACCTTTGTTGATGGTGTAGTGCAAGCCTGACAGAAGAAATTAGACTTGCAAATACATTTAGTGCAGTGTCATATGATGTGTGTTCTCTCCTCCTTAGTACCTGCTAATATTGTCCGTCCCTACAATTTATCATTGATTCAAAACATCTTATTAAAACATACCTCCTTTAGAAGATCTTCCAATTTTTTCAATGCCACCGTCTCTCCACCATGCCATATTCCTCCACAGGTTACATTAGATTTTTGAATTCCAATATCTTCAAGCGAGGGTATATGGTAGTCAATGAATTTATTTTCAATATTTATCAGAGTTGGAAAGCTTTCTTCATTCACTGTTTTCACTGGAAACTCTGGTGGTCCAATTGTGGAAATGATGTCAAGAAAGTCAGTAAAGAGTACTGGAACCTTGTTACAATTTGCTTTGATAACACATTCAGTGTTGTACAGGGAATGTGAAGAACAGGAAACAACCTTCACCCCGGCACTCTCAGCCAGGTGAGTAACAACAGCGTCTCTCTGTTTTCCAAATGGTTCATTTTCTGTTTCAAATGTTAACTTTGACACTTCTAGATTACTTAGGAGTTTAGGAATTACTTGAACTGGATAACCTTGTATAACTAGCAGCTGACAGCCAAGGCATCTTAGACCTCTTTCCAGGTCCTCTAAACATTCCATCAAGAAATTCCATTGATTTGCACTGAGTTTTCCATCTGCTGGAATACAAGGTGGAAGGACATAGAGCCCCAGCACCTCACTACTTCCATTCAGTGCCTCACACAGTGCAGGGTTATCATGAAGCCGGAGGTTTTTACGAAACCAATGGATTGCTTTACTGTGTTTCTCTTTCTCAGCCATAAATAACACCCCTAAGATAAAAACAAGAAGAGATACCTTTGTTACAAAATAAGAAATTTAATTAGTAGCTGGCTTAGGAGCTTACCATAGGCAATAATATTAACTTAATGGCAAGTTAGATCCTTAGATTCCTAGACTATAGGATGAAAAGGGTTAGGGTCAGAATTCTAGAATATTTTCAAATCAAAAGAGTAATAGCTTTCCCTATCAGCTCTCACAGGTGATACTACTTGCATTTGTTACTTATGCAGAAACAAAAACAAAATGTGCTACATTTATTTCGGAAAGTGAAAAATTATCCAATTACCTCTATCAGATACAAAACAGGCACATAAAGACATTTTTTAAAGTAACTTTAAATGCCAGCATATAACTTTGTACACATCCTTGGTATACCTATGTCTTGCAGCCTGCTAATCTTCAATATGGGAATCTGTGGTTTTTTAATTATTTGTCATTATACTCAGACTATAAAAGGAAAGTCCAGTCTAGAAAATGTTACCCAAATCAAAAGTTCCTGAATTGCAAATTGTCCTAACTAGCTTTTCATTTGAGCTAAAAACATTTTTGTGGCTAATAATCACGTTCCAAAAATGTACATTTTCAAATTGAAAATTGCCATCTTTGTTATGATACAACTATGACATAGCAATAGCCAAGCATGCCGACTTAAATCTCTGCTGAGATGGAAGTAGGCAGGGAAAACAGTGGAGAGGAGAGCACTACTGATTGAATTCTGGACTTGGATTTTAGTCCAGAGGGAGTAAGACATCCATTTATATTTCAAATGCAATATGGCTTGTCTTCAGGAGAAGGAAAAAACCCTTGATCAATAAAGAAAGTCAGGAAATGAGTTTCAAGGAGAAACATAGACCTGCTCATTCTCTGACAACTGGAAAATGTGAGTGGCATACTTGTGGTAACTGTCAAGAGAAGCCTACAGAAAACAAGATAGTATGCTGCCAAGAATTAAATGTACTAGGTCACCATCTCAATTTTAAAAGTAACAGTTTTTTTCCCCCACAAAAAATCCTAGCTCTAGAGTGATAGTTATTTTACTAAAAAAAAGACAAAAGTGCTAGTCTTTTGGCATCCGCTGTAACAGCTGGAATCAGCTGAGTAGAAATCAAATTCAACAATAAAAAACTTATCTCTGTTAATAATTCAGGACCCCTAGCTGCGACTGTTTTACTCTCTTGGGGAAATTTTGCTATGGCCTTGGTTAGGCAAGAAATTGGTAAAATTTCCGCACAGCCCCATACTATTGTTAAACAAATCTGTTTTCCCAATAGCAATGTATTGTTTATGTCGTTTTCTCTATCCAAGAACTGAATGCGTAATGTAGTATGAGGCTGTGCGGAAATTTTACCGAGAAATTATGTGGTAAATCACTCATTTACCACGAGATTTTACTGGAAATTTTCTACGTTATTTTTTTCTGACGACTACAATATATTTCTGGCGACCTTTATACGCTTCTCGTTCACCAAATGGCGATTTTAGAATAAAGTTTAGCTTTTATGATTTAAATTTATTACGTGCTGTGAAAATAACTACTTGCTGTACACATACAGACATTGATGGTCGTCGAATACAATTAACAATGTGAAAAAGAATCTCACCTCAGTGAAGCTTTCTCGCGAGTCTAACAGTATCGTCAGACACCACAGATTACGGGGCTCACGGTTTTCATCGCTCCGAAGAACGGAGCGATGAAAAGTAATCATAAGATAACATAATGGAGACTAATGCAAGAACCCAAATAAAATCAAACTAGTTTGGCCAATTTTACTTTGCACTCACTGAATTGAGTGGAATTTAAATTCAATGAGGAAAAACTTCTCACTGTCTACGGAGTCCACAATTCAAGGCGCCCAGCTGCAACTATTTTGTACGCTTGAGGAAATTCAGCATCAGTGTCGGATAGACAAGGAAATCTGCGGTAGCCGCGTCGAATTGCTTAGGGTTAGGGTTAGGGTTAGCTTAGGGTTAGCTTTTGTGGCGAGTTTGCACTGACGACTTTTCGTGATTTTTGGTCACCAAAACGAGAACTTGTGTCGAGCTTGCATGAATTGGATTTACCACTTGCTGTACACATAAGACCTTACTTTCCCCAGAATACAATTAACTTTGTGAAAAGGAATCTCACCTTGAATCCAACGAAGCTCTCTCACGAATCAGGCAGAATTACTTAGATTGTTCCAGAGTAGTCTACGATTGAAACACATCTACACTAACATACAAGGCTCACGGCTTTTTCACTGCTCAGTTCAGCGGATAGCATACAAATAACTAACGCTGCATGTCATACACTTTATTTTTCCACTCACCAAAACGTGATTTTCGTGAGCCACGTGAGGACCTTGAAAGTCCTTATCTCACCGGAAACCAAAACTGAGAGAAGAAGAAGAATAAAAACTTTAAAACTTTTTTGTCGTGCACATTTTTTAATACTGATCATGTTATTTATGGTCAGCCTTTCATTATTGAAGCATCTGCTTATTTTTTTTCAATGAAAATAGCCACCTGTGTCAAGTCAACCATTGTATTAACGGCCAATTTTATACTGAAACGGACTTGAGCAATTTGTGACGCTTGAAAGAAAGAATAATTAGGAATCCAGTAAAGCCAAAGGGAGAGAGACCCTCAACTCCGCAAACATTATACGCATCAACTTCATAGTTTATTAAAACTTCTAAATAGTAAACTTTGGATTCCTGATGTTCCCCTGCACGTGACGGTTCTTTGGTTGGACACATAGCGCAACTTGCGCACTCAAGAAAACTGATGGCAGCATGCATATTACCCTGCTTTCTTGCACATTAACAATGAAGTCATAAAAACGGTCGTAAATAGCGTTATCTTCAATAAATCACTATAGCGGGTAACTTTAAATAAGACGCTACTGCATTGTTTCCTTGGTCTTTCTTCCTTCTTCATATGTACTTACAGCGCATTTGGTTTCAAAACAAAGGACGAGCGGTGTTACATAACTAGAGGTCAACCTTACCATCACTCCCCAGCAAAAACTTTAAGGCACCACAAGACGGACTCGGTATGCGTTGTTTTAAGTAAGCTAGTAAGGGCCACGGGTTTGTCATTCTATGACCGTTGAGTTTTTACCCTCGTTAAAAAAAATTGTTTTATTTGTCAATTTATAAGTCACTTATAACTTGACCGATGAGTAATTTCGGAAAGGGCTGACTTGCAAGATTCAGAAGCTTTGTATGAAGAGCACGCGAAGGATAAACATGTCTCCAGAAATTCACTTGAGCAATGCTTTCTAGGGAAATAGATAAAGAATCCAGGTAGGATCAAAGAGAAAGAACCCCCCCCCCCCTCCCGCATTTTCCTTAACGCCACCTGCTACTAAAAAGTAGAATAAGTAAAATATGGATGCCTGATGTTTCTTTGCACGTGCTGGTTCTTAAGTACTACACAGACGCAAGTTACTCACGCACGGATTGACACGGAAACCGATGGCAGCATGCCCACTGCCTCCTTATTGTTTCATAACAAGTGACGATTGGCGTTACATAACTAAATTTGAGGTCTAATATACTGCCTTTCCCTCCCCCCCCCCCCTGCAAACACTTGAAAGTGCAACAAAGCGAAATTTGCTTTTTGTCTAAGTTGAAGTGAACATCAATCGGAGAGAATAGCAGTCTGTCTTTCAATGAACCGTCTTGCCCTGTCTTATGACCATTAGCAGACGAGCCAGTGGGAAGAAAAGGGTGAAAATAGCGTATTCAACAAGTTAAATAGAGACACTGATGATACTTACCTCTAAGTTGAAGTTTGATCAGTTATAATTCTATCAAGTAACAGGATGCCACGGGGTTCACATGAGGTAGCTTGTGCATGCGCTGATCAGCAATCGAAAACTCTAGGCACGTGGCGTAGTCAGACAACAGACACGCGATCAAGTAGACAAAATTTTGACATGTGATGCTTAAAAATGATAGGGAGCAGTTTGCAAGGGGAGTGCTACCCAAGGCCTGTGAACCACTGAAGAAGGATTGCAGTGAAATTTGCATTCGAATGTTCTTTTGGATAATGTAAGGGATGTGTGTATTATTTTTACTCAAAGGGTACACAAATTCACCTGCCTGAAACGATGTTGTTTGTGCAATTTGGAATACTATGACATTGTCCGGCTTACTGCCTCCCTCATACACTGTACCTGGTCTACTCAATAGGGATGCGGAAAGGAAAGGTTGTCAACAAAATACCGCTCAGAATGGCGACTGAAGCCAACAATTAAATTAAGGAGTACTCCAGAAATTGATTAGTTTGCAACTGCAGTATGCCAGCAACTTATTACCAGCCTTTGCCGAGGAAGCCTGATTCAGAGGCTATTTGTATCGACGCATTCTTTGACCCCCTTACTTGTTCAATAAGTAGAATAAGGATATTAACCGAGACTTACTTCTCAGTTAAAATGTAATTGGAATTCTAACAAGATACGAGATAAAGATTACTGGGGGTTACATGACCAGCCTAAGTGAGAAATGGAGTTTGAGGCATGTAGTAAGTCTTCTGTGTCACTGACATTTTGTTTGCAATGATTTTTGTCATCTCCTTGGAGTTCAGAATCATCACCATAGCTTACATATAAGTGACCGCGGCTGTGTTGTCACTGGTTTCTAAATATTGTTTGAAACTGTGCGAGACATCTTGGAATTCATTTAGCAAATTAGTGTACTGGTTTAACTGCCTCTTCCTCTGAAATCCCAAGAAGTTCCTTGAAATTTTACTTAAAGATTAAGATAAAGATTACTGGGGGTTACATGACCAGCCTAGGTGAGAAATGGAGTTTGAGGCATGTAGTAAGTCTTCTGTGTCACTGACATTTTGTTTGCAATGATTTTTGTCATCTCCTTGGAGTTCAGAATCATCACCATAACTTACATATAAGTGACCGCGGTTGTGTTGTCACTGGTTTCTAAATATTGTTTGAAACTGCGCGAGACATCTTGGAATTCATTTAGCAAATTAGTGTACTGGTTTAACTGCCTCTTCCTCTGAAATCCCACGAAGTTCCTTGAAATTTTACTTAAAGGAATTGACTAGTATACATTACGCCAATCGACAGAAGTCATGTTACAATTGGGGTTCACCATATTGACTACAGACGGTGTTCATTTCGAAATGTCTCTCCCAACGCCATTATTGGGGACTTTTAAGGTTATCATCAAGCGACAAGTCCCATCTTTCTTCTCCTTTACCAATATACCAGAAGTAGATTCACCCTCTCGATGGGTGGCCTTGTCCGTCTCTTTGTCGATTATGACTTTAATGTGCCAAGTTTCTTGGCGTTGAACCGGGAAAAATTGCATCAGCAGTTGTTTTAAATAGAGGGAAAGCCCTGCAATATCTCAAGTTAATCAGTTCTCAGTTCAATGACTGAGAGCAGATCCTCCGAGGTTGTTCCAGACATTTTGGGTTTCCACTAGTTTACATCGAAGCCTCGCCACATGTGGGGGTAGAGATATCTCGCTTGGACTTGTTTAGTTCAATTCCGTTTGGTTTTGCCTAGCGTAGAAGCTACTCTAATTCACCGGCCCTGCGAGTTGGACGTCTGAGACCGGCCACCTCTCTATCCATCAAAAGCTAGATGTCAGGTAAGCATCTCGAAGATGGCTAGATCACTGTCAGTCAGTTTCCGCCGTTTTTCCGGAGGCTCTTATGTCTCCGCTTCGTCGTCGCAGCCCCTCACCTTGTTTTCAACGGGGTTTATAACAGGGACATGGGCGTCTTGAATCAATTTTCCCATTTTAACGAACACCACACACAACACTGGGTGACAATAACCACTTTATATACAAGTATTCAGGCTACATGTTTAAACTGTATAAGTCGTAGTATTTGACAGCCTGATAAAATTAAAACTGGATAATGAACCGGCACCGGCAACCAAAGCGCTCAAGTTAAAATTGCATCAGTTATCGTTAAAAAGCTTCCATCGAAGTGAAATACGATGAAACAAAACTAGTACGTTTGGAGCACGAAGCAGTCACTTTTCATACGAGTCGCTCATCTTAAATTTTAACAATTGAGCCGTGCTTAAGTCGACTCTAACTGCTAGGTTGGTTAGTAACCTATAAAAGAGTGTTGAGGTCCATGAACAATATTAACTTTCCTTTGCACCAATTAAATATTTACAAGTCAACGTGAAACACCTCTTCATATGGATGGGGTCGGTCAACGTAACATGCTTTGATGCTGTACATATCAGATGTGGTCATTGAATATTATATTTTCACAAATGTTTCACAGTTTGGAAAACCTTTGACTGCGAGAGTTTTGACTAATTTTACATTTGAATGCAGATCAAGTACTCGATACTTGGTCCCATAAGAAAGAACTACCCCTTTTGCATCTAGAGTATCGGAGATTTTTTTTTCTTTAAAGCCGAGTAGTGCCACTATTTCTTCGTACCGAATAAATAAACCAAACAAAACAAAACAAAAACAGAAAACAACACTAATAATCAGGAAAATCTATTCTGTTGGGAATCAATAACTGAACATTTAATCAACGACATCGGCAATATCACGTGATGACGAGTTAGTGCCCTGAATCTGTTGGCACACGTCCTTCAGTCGTTCAAGACAAACTTTCCGTCTCTCGATGTGGTCACAGAGGCGGTCTGGGTAATCTTGGCCGATAATGCAGTTACTAGCTTTCTGCACGGCCAAGGGTGCCATCCAAGGCTCGTGAATGTACTTTGTCGGCATGGTCTTGAGTTCAGGGACGTATCGCCTGTCAAGATAGCAAATTCAAATTGATCAAATGTCAACTATTTTTGTCAGCTTGATACGGACATGTTCATCAGGCTAGCATGTTGAACAGAATTGCACGGACTACAGACTTGTTACGCTCATATGTTATGACAAAATTGATAAGATGGAAGATTCAACCAATTTTTCCTGAACTACTTTAGTGGCAGAATATAAGGTGTTTTCTCTGGGGCCTCAAGCGAATTCTCTACCTAGAATTACCTCAGTCACCAGTTTTTTCGTTTTAAGTATTTGAATAAGCTTTCATAATGAAATGTTTTCTCCAGTGAATGTTTTGAAGTTCGCACGAGAAGTGGAGAGTACATGTTACTTATTCATCTGTAACAACATTGAAGAGCAAAAGAGTACAGATCAAGCAATCATCAGGCAAACTTTCCTTTACATACTCGATTGCAAAAACGTCGACACCTGAAAAGCATGATTCAAGAACGATGACACACAGTGGCTACATGGGAAATGTTTTCACAATAACACAGTCTGTGCTTTTCTTTTATCATTATTCGTGAAAATCTTTGTTTACGGTAATTCTTGTCTTGGAAAGTTTAGAAGGCTGGTATCCTTTATCACGTGCAACTTTGATGATCATGTTATTACGTACAAGTGTACCCATAAAGCCGTTAGGTCTCATCATATCTTGCCAACGCTTTTTAAGGTCAAAGATTTTGGCAATCGAATGAAATGCAAAATGAAGTACGAGTGAAGTTACCTTATAAAATTTCCTGAGGGATCAAGTTTCTTTCCAACATTGACAGGGCAATACCACGGAATTTGTCCATGAAAGAATGCACTACATGACACCCAAAGCCAGTTACCAGCATTCAAGCTCCATTCCGAATCCAACTGAAGCTGTTCAAACAACTTCAAAAGAAAACAAACATTTTGTATGGATGGCATGAAAATAGGAAAATATGAGCCATTCATGAGTGTATTATTGTAATAAGTTATCAAACAAGAGAACAACTTCAAAGAATAACAAATTAAGGCATTTACTAGCTGCCACTGGACAACAGAAGATATTGTACAAAATAAACACTTCTCAACATATATCTCAGTATCCTTATAAGTGTAAAAGCAATATCTACATGTATATCAATTCAGTGATAAAATAGTTTTAAGAAAGCCAAAATACTATTCAACATTAACATTCACTTTTAAACATACAACTTAACAACAATTTTGTTGAGGGCTACAAAAGATCAATAACATAAAGTTCACAGCTATACCTTAAATCCTTCTTCCCAACTAATCCAAAGACATCCTCTCGTCAGGAAACATCCAACAGCTTGTCGAGCTACATGGTGGATCCACCCTTCCGCATGTAATTGTCGCATGATAGCGTCAATCCATGGGAAACCTGTCTGGCCCTAGCATAAAGAAGTAAGCTTAATTTTTAGTCAAATAGTGCCAAGATCAAAAGCAAATATGCAATTATAGTTTTAATTCCATCAAAGACTAATGCATCTGATCAAATCAGCCAAACGAGCCACACTTTCTTTGACTGGAAATGTGGGGCATCACTGACCAACACACACATTTAAAGGTGATGAACTTTCAGCAAAATCTCTCATAAAAATCCTGCAACTAGAACAACTAAGTATCACCACTAAGTATCCTACCCTTTGATTTAACTTAACCCTTTTATGCCATGATCTTATTATCAGATCTCTGTACCATTCCCATATAGTGCTTGGGATTCTTGTTCTAAGGATTTGATGTTAAATCAATCAATATCTCCTTGTTGATATTTTTCTTACTTCTTGTTACCTTTCTACATATTGTATAGATATTGAAGGGAGAAATTTCCTTTCTTGTAATCAAAAGGTTAAGTTCCCTCAATAACCCTTTAACTCCTAGGAGTGACCAAGACATAATTTCTCTCAATATCAATACAACATCAAGCAGACAAGTGATGAGAATAAGGAAAAATATCAGTAGGGGGATTGTAAGTTGATCCAATACCAAGTTCTCTAAACTAACATCACAAGAACTGTATGGGAGACAGTAAGGAGAATCACCAATGAGATCTTGGGAGTTTAAGGGTTAACATTAATTCATCATCATTACTAAAAGAACAGTTGCTATATTAAACATTTCTAGAAAAGATGCAAGCAGTGTTTCAAAATAAAGAGCACCTAACCACAAGTAAAGTAAAAACAATACTCAGATTCTGGATCTATTGTACCTTTTTCCATGCATCGAATGCATCTTGGTTTTCCTCCCAAGGAATATTAAAAGAAAGTGGATTGTCCACTGCCCTGTCCATTTGAGGATTTCGACTGGCAAGTGTAAAGAAAAACTCCCTCCAAACTAACTGCCTGTAGAGTGACAATGGTGGTGGCTGGCATTTCACCTAAGACATACACGATGTTTTCAGCCTTAAAAGAGCTACCAACAACAAATACTATTGACCCGACTGCTTTAATCTCATGCATTACAATGGCAAAAAAACAAAAATAGAGTCAGTTTGTTCATTAGGAAAGAAACTGAGAGCATCAGCATAGTATCACAAATGTACATTTTAGCAATTTAAGTTTCTCAATAGCATGAACACATTAAGGTATTACCAGTGGCTAGTGTGCTGAATTTTCAATAATTTAGTGAATAAAATATTTCAAGACAGATTTGTTGCAATGACTTGAAATTTTCACATGTGATATGATTCCAAAAATAATCTGTGTGAAATGATACTTTCACTAGGGGACATGAATTGAAGGGGTTTCTCCGAAAAGCCATTTTGAAGAGATACTTCTCTAAATCTAAGCCAATTCAACATCACTCAAAATGGTTTACGATATACACAAAGATTGTTGTAAAAAAGATTTTCAGCCAGGTCCACCAAAAAATACTTTATTCTGACAATAGACATGCAAGAAGTGTCATCTAAAGGAAAAACCGTGTGAGCTGCAAACACCATTAAACCAGGATATTATCTTTACTTTGCCATGAAATTCAACCTTAGAAAAGAAAGTTCTATTGCAGGTATTTCCAAAAAGGCACATTCTCTAGTATTCAAATTTTGCAGATAGGCAACTTGAACAACAATTTTTTGATATGTGCTAAAACAAAAGCATTCCTAAGAGATTGAGTTAGCCTACAGTCCCACTTTAAAAAGTACCCTATCCTAAAAAATTTGGACACCTCCATAACTCAAAAACTTAAAATTGTCCATCCCAGTGGCAATGAGATAAACATGCAACAGGTTGACCTTTGGCAATTTCACCTTACCTTCATGTAGGCTTTGGTAAGCCTCAAATGAAAGAGCCGTGGAGAAAGACAACCAAAGCGTAGGTAAGGACTCAGCTGTGTCCTGGATGGCCTTAGTGCATCTAGCCCTTCCACAGATTTCTTTAAATTGCCCTCCAGAACCTGACACAAACATGTTCAGTGAAGTTAAGATGACTAATCAACATACTTGTTCTACTGTTTAAGCAGATGAAGCAAGATAATTATATGTGTTCCAAGAGTCTTCAACAATGACCTCTAGTGTCAATGACGCTAAGATATGAGCATGTTCCATGAGTCTGCTTGCACATGCTTCAGGCTCTACAAGTGCCTGATTAGGCTACATGTGACTGTGTTGTAGCACTTACAGTTTGGTGATGACTACAAAAGGAAGAAGAACACTTTCATTTCAAAAAGTAGAAACTACAAGGATCACTTCAAATGTAGTACTTCTATTTCATACACATCTGGAATACCCCAAATAAGACTCATGCAACAGATTGGTTGTTATAAATTCCTACAGAAATGCTGCAATACTAAGAAGGGACAAACACAAATCATATTAGAGTAAACACTATGAAAATAATAGGTAATTCACTATTTACCTTCTCTTCAAGTTCAGTTAACCTTTTCATGGCCTCCTGTTCTCCTCCAACCCACAAATCCCCTGTGGTGACTTCGCACCCACTGTAGCCAAGTTCGTCTAAGCTTGGGATACCAAATTTTGTGCTGTGATCATTTGAGACTGGGCAAACGCAACCTTTGAACATTTCCTTGTTCACTGCATCGACAGGTTTCTCCGGAGGGCCCATTTGCCGGATAACATTTTCAAATGTTTTTATTAACATGGGTGCCTCACCCTCATTACTTTTAATTATTCTTTCAGGATCATACAGGGTATGTGAAGGCTTAGAAATAACTTCCACTCCATGTTCTTCACCAAGGACAGCCACAGCCACATCTCGCCGTTGTCCAAATGGCTCAATTTCACACTCAAATGTCAGTTTTGAAATATTCCAGTCTTGGAAAAGTTTAGGTAACACATATGTTGGCTGCCCACGAATGACATGAAGTCTTGATCCACACTCTCGCAAACTCTTGTCCAGATCACGTAGACAGTCCACGAGAAATTTCCAACGGTTGGCAGAAACTTTTGCAGCTCTCGCACTCACAGGATCCAGAATATACACAGCATGAAATGTTCTACAATTTGTTAGAGCTTCACATAGTGAGGGGTTGTCGTGGAGCCTCAAATCCTTTCTGAACCAGTGCATAGCATTATGGCCAAGTCCAACATTACATGAGACTACAAAAAAGAGAAGAAAAGTAAATCAGACATATCTGGATTGCTTCAGATTATTTCATGTGATATTGATTGATTTATTCTCCTCCACAGCTTCAAAGATAACTCACCCTTTGTCACAAGATTTTGATACACTCCTCTCAGCCTATCAACACAACTTTTCCTTGCCTGTTGATGGTTGACTATGGGTTGTGGATAATCAGTACCAATAACACAATTACACGCCACCTGCAATTCAAGTGGTGCATCCCACGGTTCATAGATATACTCTGCTGGGAAATCCTTTAACTCTGGGATGTATTTCCTTTAAAAACAATAACCTCAACATCAATTACTGGATTACATTTAAAAGAAGGGTATCAACCTTGTTCCCCTCAAATAACCCCCTATCTGCCTTACTGCATGACCTGCTGCTAATATGTCTTGCCCCCCCCCTGGATGAAAAAATTGGCATGCTTGGCATGCAAGATTGTTTTCAGGGGGGTGGGGGTGGAAAGGCAAAGAGAGGCTGAGACTTGTGTTCCAAGTAAGTTTTTGGCCCTTTCCTTTGGGTGTGGTTTTCAATTACCTACTAACTCACATTCATTTGTCAATCTTTTTTTCAAACTGTTCAGGAGTCAGTACCTCACATAGTTGCCCTGTGGATCCAAATGTTTTCCTAAACCAACTGGGCATGTCCACTGAGGATGTTTGGCAAAGAATGCACTGCATGACAACCACATCCAGCTACCAGCATTTATACTCCACTCAGCATCAAGCATATACTTCTCAAATATCTAGGGGGAAAAAGGGGAATTCAACATAATGAATGTGACATATGCCATGTTGTACATTGAATAGCTCCTAAGACAAAATATTCAGTTTGTGCCTCTTATATATGTTCAGTCTAGAGTTCAAACCCAAGAGTGGGAACCAACCAGGGGAAGGTCATTTGGTTCCTACAAAAGCTCATTGTTAGAGTCAACAGCGTAATTTTCATTAACACATACTTTAAATCCTTCTTCCCAGCATATCCAGAGCGCTCCTCTGGTTAAAAAACATCCCACAGCTTGACGGGCTAAGTGAGGAATCCATCCCTCCAATAGCATTTGACGCATCATTGCATCTATCCATGGAAATCCAGTCTTGCCCTGGAGAATAAAAAAGATTAAAGATCTTGTTATCAAATTATTGAATGAGATCTTTTGAGAGGTTATCAATAAAAAAAATAACCATCAATATAAAAACAACTTTTTCAAAAAAATTGTATCTCTGCACATTTTCACACCATCAATCTTTCACATAGTCCTGTTTTCCCCACATGAAAATGGAACGCAGAGAGTCCCACAACATCTGATTGATGACCCTTGTAAAACACATGCTTGCTAGTGATTTCTCATGATGTAATTCACCTGTTGGAACTTTTCCAGTTTGCAAGCTTGCTGCTCCCAAGGAAACTGTAAACAAAGAGAATTGTTCTTCATTTTGTCAAAATTGGGATGCTTACTGGCCACAACAAAATAAAACTCTCGCCACAATAATGGTAGATGAACTGACATTGGGGCTGGTTTTCCATTAGCCTGCAACGTAATTAAAGACCATTAGAAAAGAATCCTTCAAAACTTGCAAATACACAACACATCATCCTGATAATCATCTACCCCATTCACACCAAAGCTTAACCATGTTTTAAAACTGTTCTGTCAAATGCAATTGAGTTGTTTTCTTCATAGAAGCTGCACAAACCTATCTTTGTTGACTTCAAATGTAGCACATTGAAAATAATAGTTTGTGATTACTAACAACTAATGAAAAATTCACTTTTTCAGCTCTTTGGGTCTGATTTTTATTATACCTAGTTTCACTTAACATGTTTTGCTGGTGTGAATGGGGTATTATATAGACCTTCATAGGTCTCTACCAATGATAGAGTGACTCTCAAATTGCATCTGTTGATACATGTTCAGCATAAGAGAAAACTAAAATATGGCCACAATTCAAAAGCAACAACATGTCAAGAGCAAGTGATTTGTAGTTATAAGCACTAGATGGGTGTAATTGCTGCAGAGCTCACTGATTGTCTATAAACATCACAAAACATTTATCAATGATATTTGAAGATCACCACAACTTTTGCAAAACAATTTTACCAAAAAATCAATTACAAACCTCTCTGTAGACTTGGTTCATTCTGTGAAAAAGTTGTCTCACTGACAGACAACCAAATCTCAAGTATGGACTCAACTTTGAGGACTTGGGAAATGGAGAATTGGACTCTTGCTGTGGTTTGCCCAATTTTGGTTCTGCTACCTGTTCACAATGCAAACAAACAAAATTGTAGTAGTCACATGCACATGACAAAAAATGGATGTGAAAGTCATGACTGCTTCTTTGCAAGGGATTGAAAAGAGGAATGAAACTTGGTCACCCCACAGGTAAAAGAACAGGTTGCTAACCTTAGATTTAAATTGGCAGCATTTCTCCTAGAGTTTTAAATGGAATTTAAGGAAAATTTCCTAAGTAGAAGTTAATCTCTGGATTCCTAAAGCCTGCCAAGTGTCAGAATTTAGTATTAACTTTAAAGGCCAGTGAGAGGAAATGCACAGTTTCTACAACAAATATCTCCTTCAAGAAAACATTCAGCCAAAATAAATCTTTACCAACCTCTTTTTCAAGAACAGCAAGTCTTCTCAAAGCTTCTGTCTCTCCTCCTGCAAACTGTCCAGGTTCAGCTTCTTCCTCAACAAAATCAAGGGCATCATATTCTGGTACACCATAGTTGTTTTCGTCATTATCCTCCACTGGTGTCTTACAGTTTTTTAACAACTGCTCATCGACAACTGGTACACAGTTGCTTGGACTTTTCAACTTACTTACTAGGCATTCAAACTGCTTGAAAGTAACTGGAACATTCCCATGATTTGACTTGATGACTCTATAATGAAGAATAGAAATGTGATACATTTCATGCAGGGGAAAGCAGAAGTGGCTTACAATTAAGCTCTATAAAGACATGAACACTCATCAATCTTTCTGCCCTATAATGCAACCCTTCTCCTAACAACTGGTATTCAAATTTCACACAACTTAACACTAAGCACATTTCCTATTCATTGCACAAGAGTCACAGCCTGTCCCTGTTTTGTACAGGCCCATATGATGATGTTAAATTCTACCACATGCAAACATCCTGCTGATTGCTGCTCCTAGACATGCAAGACTTCATTTACACTTCAATTTGTGGCCTTCTAAACAATTTAGTATTCAACTATCATACATAATGTGAAATGTGAGAACCATTTCATACTAGCTAGTCTCTTACTTCTTAAGCAGGGAGGATGTATAGTGGGAGAAGCGGGGGCAGAAGGGGAGGGGGTCAATCCCATAGTTAATTTCTGTTGATATAACTTGAGCTCCCCTTGAGGACCAGAACAGGTTGTCATCAGCATCCTCCTGTGAAAGAGAACTGTTGCGCATACAAATACCATCCCACCTATGGGGCACTAACTCTCTCCCCTACCTGTACCTTTAATCAGCCCCTGACCCCACCACCTGTGCCTCTGATCAGCCCTTTACCCCACCAGAAGTACCTCTGATCAGCCCTTCGACTAGGTGCTTCTTTGCAAAAAGAAACTTGTTCAGTAGCATCCCAAGGATTAATAAACTACGTAATGTTCCTTGTAATTTCTAACTAACTATATATTTTGGCTTTGTGGCATTTCTCTTCGTCTTGAATGTTTGAGTAATAATTGCATAACTAAAGCTAAGGTCCACAAACCTTGACTCTTATGTAACAAGGTTCAAACGACTCAAGCGCGTGTGACACATGACTGGTCATAGTACCTTGTCTTCCACCCAGAAGAAAAGAAATATAACGCTACCGAAGAGCCTCAAGGTTAAGATCGCATTAAAATGAAATAAACAAATTAAATGAACACTTACTCGTCAATGTCGTACAGCGTATGAGAGACTGACGTCAACACTTCAACTCCTTCTGATTCCAATAAGCGCTTTATCGAATCGTCCCTTCTCCGTGGGAATGGTTCACTGTCATATTCATACGTTACTCTAGTAATATTCCACTGTCTAATTAGCTTCGGAAAGACATCGATCGGCTGACCTCGAACGATAAAGAGACGCGAGTTCAGTCTTCTCAGACTTTTATCGAGGTCGTGTAAGCATTCTAAAAGGAATCGCCACTTGTTTTTCGATAGGTTGATCTCATCCAAGGAGTCCACATCGAGGAAAAATACTGCTCTGAAAGTGGAACTACCCTCTATTGCCTGACGCAGGGACGGATTATCGTGCAACCTGAGTCCCTTTCTAAACCAATGAAGAGAGTTTATATTCGAAGTCATTGCTTACGATTTTCGACGAGCAATGAAGATGAAACTGCGATGCTTTCGTTTTGGAAATACTTCTGTGACGACGGCACCTACATGACATCGACAGCTACCACACAAACTAGACAATGTAAGGAGAAAAACGGAAAATTCAGACCACCATCGAGACTATTACACCTCCCCTAAACAACGTGCAGACAAACGTGACACTATTGAATGTTGATCAAACGTCTGTTGTGATTGGCCTATGGCTATGTTCAATAGAATGCTGGCCACCATTGGCTAGCATCTTTCTTGCGTAATGAAGTCTAGTACTGCCGACACGAGTCATCACACGTGAAATTATGTCGGACATGGGTTCCGGAAAGTGGTGCGACCAAACAACGTGTAACGAACCCAAGAAATGGAAAAAATCGAGTTAAGATTAGAATTTTCTCCTTCATTTCATTAGAATTTTCTCTTTCATTTCAAACTAAAAGTAACGTGAAATTTTTAACTATTTCTGATTAGATTGGACCATATTAAGGATGCAATGAATGAATGCCCTGCGGTCGGGCTCCGTCACGAGTAAATGGCCTTAACGCCGGAAGTCAGAATTTTCAAAGAATATTACCAAAGGTTCTATGAAACTTCCTTAGACTACCACATGGTTCATTAAATGCCAAGTGATTCCAAAAATTTTTTTAGGTTTTCTAGTTAACTATATATCCGCACCTAGACATTCCGTAAGTCGACGTGCTTTCTCAACACCATTCGCTCTGATGAAGGGCTAACGCTCGAAACGTCAGCTATAAAACTCTTTACGGTGGACAATTTACGCTATTAACTCAGTTGATAATACTTAATTACCCTGTGATACTCTCCCACCGACGCAGCGCCACAGTTTCCTTAGAAATTTACCCCCTTTAATCGCTTGAGCATACCGTAGTAGCAAACAGCAAACTGAACCTAGAAGTATGAATAATGAAACAAAATAGGAGAGGTGAATGAAATAAATTAATAGTGGCGAATAACTGATGTTCGATCAACGAGGACCGATTGTGCCGTATGAACACAATTTCGTCAATAACTAAACAACTGAGAGAGTGTCTCCACGCGTACACCGAGACAAGTTGTGAAGTTCGCCTTCTGAGCGGCATGTGCATCAACTGATAGGAGCGCTTACCATTTAAAAAAGCACTTGGCAAGAAAAGGGGCACTCGACTTATAACGTGCAGTTTTAAGAATGATTCTGGGATCAGAAACGATCCTCAGAGTTACCTCAAATGATTTTTCCAATTAAATCTAGAATAGCATTTGTTAGGGAATTGACATTTATCATTCTTGGTCTTAATGCAACTGATAATCATTTCGCTATTTGCACTGCTCGCTCAGATTTGTCAGCACAGTGGTTGCAATGCAAAGTTCTCTTCGGTGACAATATATTTTATACTTTGACGCCAATAGATTTCAACTTTCAAAGTTACTGGGAGAAGGAACATTCGACCCGTTTCAAAACAGTGGCAGCCAAGCCTCCCAACAAGTATAACGTAATTGTTGTAGCCACCTTCGATTGGTGATCATTTTTGTGGTCAGTGGCTTTTAAAATGCCAATATTAATCACGTTATTAAGTTCGCAGGTACGTAAGTAAGCAATTATAAGTAAGTTAGTAAAAAAGAAGCAATCTAAGACCGAACACTCCTCAGACCTACACTCAAGTTCTCTCGATCGATTTTCAAGTTTAACGCGCAAATCGTAACATAAATGAAATCTTTTCACAAGTTATAATTGGCACCGTTGCTTTAAATACCATTTTTCGAGATGAAAGAAAAATAGACTTCAAACACAAATGTGACTTTACAAATCGCCACGATTGTCTGAGCTTAGCTGTCTTCGAGTTTAGCGAGGGCATACCTACTCGAAGTTTGGGCTTACATTGTTGTAAACCTTTGGAGGAATTTTTTGGTTGGGTTTCCTAATATCTGACTAATGGTCTCAGTTAGAAAAACAAACCTAACATCTTGCACGTATTAAACGGGTGAACACGATGTCCCGCTTTTCCACCGGATGTTTAATTAATTTAACTAAACACAAACAAAATACAGCTTACAATCAACTTTTTTTCTGCAGTCTAGTTAACCGTACCTTTCGCTTATAATGCCGTAATTTAAGTAACAATATTTTTACGTTTACTCATTCTATAGAGAGTGAGGATCTTACACTCAGCTGACGGAAGAAGACGCTTGATGTCAACTGTTAAAAAAGTTATCGCAACTATCACGGCTGTGATTGGTAAAGTGTCCACAGACTTACCTACTGGCTGTCGCTTGTTTGTTTTCTTGTGTGAATTTACTGGTGGAAAAAATTGTGATGACCGCAGAGAACCACTATCTCATGAAGTGAGTGTAACATCGTTACTCTTACATTGAAGTCAAGTTGAAAGGTTTGTTTAAAGAAGCAGAGTTAAGGGGGGAACATAAATTTTTGCTTGTGCCACCTACACAAACTACTTAGTTAGATATTAAGCCAATTGCCATCGTGCAACAAGGCCATTCACTAGGCAAAGCCAATTGATTTCTTGAGAATTCAGTGTTCACTCTTTGGCAACGCCCATGTTTTCCATTTTAGCCTCTAAACATCCCTCACTCTGGCTGCCGGCTTTATTTTTCGTCTTTTTCTTCTGTTTCTTCGCCTCTGGTTTCTCGTCAATTGGAGCTGGTTTGACGAATTTAATAAAATCCAAGCCTTCGGGAAGTAAAGGCTTCAGAACAGGGGGGAGGGCGATTCCTTCTTCTGTTTGATAATTCTCTAATAGCGCACAAATGGTTCTCGACACAGCGCACATCGTAGCGTTGAGCATATGAACGTATTCCGTCTAGAGAAAAAAAATAGTCTACATATAAGGCTTGTAAACCATTTTGTAATTGCTACAAAAGGATAACTCTGTAGCCCTAAAACCCTCCCGCCGAGTAGCTCCTATGGAGACTGGGTTTGACCCGTAAAACAGAGGGGAAAAAACAACCACAATTAACTTGTTCACTCTGGCCCCGTTCACACGCACATGTTCTTGTTTGAAAACGGAGAATTTTTCCTCCGGTTTGGCCTTTTGTTCACTCGTATCTAGGGAAAACGGTCACTGCAAAGGCATCTTTTTTCAAAAACGTTCTCAGGTGCGGAGATTTTTAAAAACACTATTTTACTGCACTAAGGTTTCTGAACAGGATTACGAGACAGTGTTAGATACAGTCTATGCCGCGCACTAGAAAAGTCCACCAGGCAGACAGAAGCATTGAGTTTGTTTCACTCCTAGTATAGCTTCTTACAAGCATTATGCATTGCATGTTTTAAGTTGCGTTTTGCTATGTTAAATGTGTAAGTCGATTATGCAAGAAGACGCAGTGACATAATCAGGTTTCGTCCATTTCCCGTCTTCATAACAGGAGGCACGAAACAATGAACTCGATTTCAACAAGCAAGGCTTCGACGATTTAGGGTTTGACCAGGAAGTACGAGTGCGCGGAGCGAGAACTTTGTCTACCAAATAGTCATCCAAGAAGAGTGAAGAGAGAATTCTAGTCACTGTTGCGTTTTCCTGTGGATTATTAAAAATCATTCAAAAACGCAACATATGAGCGAGGGTATTTTTTTTTTAACGGAGGAAAAAAACACTCTCAAACAAAATCGGATACACGTTGACGGAACCTTGAATGTTCATATTTGTAGAAAGGTCCACCCAGGTAAATCCCCAAACAAATAGTAAGGTGGTTCCAATTTGTCTGAAAATTACAGTGAGGTCAAGTCAAAGGGGTTTTGGGGGCAAAATTTGTTACTTTATTTTGATGTCAACTACCACCATAATAGTAACGCGTATCCTGTAATGGGTAAATACATCTCGGTTCAAATCCGCCAGCAAAACTAGACTCGCACGGATTCCTGTTTGCAAGCAGATTTCTTTCGTCTAATTGGATCTCTCAAAATAATTTAAGTATGAAAGTTATCTGGGGTCCATAACTGTTCCATCAACGGCGCATTTGAGCACTTGGAAGTGTTCAGGAATACTCAAAGTCACACACAACAATTCTGACCGTATGCTGATTGTTTACCTGCGCTCCCATTTTCTTGGTTTGTCCAAAACGAACTTGCAATCTTCTTGCTTGGTAATCCGTGCAGTTTGAGCAAGAAACTAATTCACGGAAAGCACCGCTACCTGGAAACCAAGCTTCCAGATCGTACTTCATGGCGGCTGCATTGTTGAGTTCACCTACAGTTGTGAAAATTAACCGATCAGATTGGGAACAACTTGATTAAACACAGAAACTACAAGTGTTACCTACCAGAAACAATATTTACAATTCTGTAAGGAATTCCTAAAGCTTGATTAAATTCCTCAGCACTTGCAATCATCTCATCAAAAAGTTGCCAAGAAATACCATCATGAGGAGAACAGATAACAAATTGCTCCACCTAACAAAAAAATACATTACATCAAAAAACAAACTGAAATAACTCATTGCTATGAGAGAGGAGGACCTGTTGCCTTGACAATGTTCTGTTCTTTGAAGTAAATATAGCGTTTAATTCAATCACAAAGTTTTTAGTAATACATATCCTCTTGCAAAAATTATTCTGCCTCACACTTTTACATTGTGGTTTTTAAAGGCCTAAAGCTGAAAGCCAAACTTGCGTTTCACAAGATTTTAAGTAAAAGAACACTCTTAATCCTCAATTGTAGATCATCATGATTTATTATCTGGATCAAATGTACCTTTTCAAACTGATGTACCCTAAAGATGCCACGAGTGTCCCTTCCATGAGCCCCTGCTTCTTGTCTGAAGCATGACGAGAATCCAGCATATTTCTTGGGAAGTTCATTTGCAGCCATCCATTCACCTCGATGAAATGCAGCAATTGGCTGTTCACTCGTAGCAATAAGGTATCTTTCTTCATAACCTGTTTCATCTGCACCCTTACCGATAACCTACAAACAAAATCTCAGTCCCTAAACTAGCCTTGTATTATTAGGGCAAAATAGCCTAGGCTAGCCCAGTTTAATTAGGGCAAGTTAATGCTAAAAAGTAATCAATCGTTTATTTAACCAGCCATGTTTTATTTGGAGAAAGAGGCAGCTGTCGGGGGAGAGGGCAGGAGCAGGGATAGGTGAAAAGATAATATTCACTTTCCCACCCCTACCCTGCTCCTTATTTTTACTTGTCACTCACCCCCTTGGTACAAATTTCTTTCTCTCCCTAGCATTCTGCTGCTGTTAAAATCAAGGATGGCTGCCATAATTGTTGCTAAGAAAATACTGAGCTCTAGCTGGCCAAAATTAAGTCTGCATTGCAGGCTATCCCTACACCTTTAAATAGATAAACTCACCATAATACTGTAGAAGTGCAACAGTACATTGTGTTATAAGGTTTGGTCCTAATACCCAGCAAATTAAATTACTATAAACTGGGACGTGTAAGTTTGTTTCTCTCCACATGATTAGTTAAGAAGTCATCTTAGATAAAGAGAGATCAAACAACAATCCTCCTTAGTCCTCTTGGGTGACAGGATGAATATTCATTTGAAGTATTCAAAGTTCATTCCAAACAACATTGTTTTTCTAGGAAAAATTGTACTTAAAAAAGTAAATTGCATTACAGACCTTATACAGCTCTTCATCAAACTGACTTAATTGTGCAACTTCTTGCATAGCTTCCTTCCTCATGAAAAAAGGTGTGTAGAGAGGAACAAAACCTTTCTTGTACAACATCCGCGTTGCCAACTGAATGAGAGCTTGCTCTAAGAATACAAGAGGCCCCTGAAAAACATTGAAAGATAGATTCAGTTTGGATGTTTAAAGGTAAGGATGAAAACACATTCTAAATGCTATTATACTTATTGGAAATAAAATACATTCTAAGCAGAGCTAAACATACAGACAAAACAACAATACACTGTTCATGCATTGTATATAATGAAGAAGGATAAGATTAATTCTTAATTTTAAAGGGAGAGAAAGGGAGATAAATTCAGTAGCACACTGCACAAGTTTACACTGGTAATCCTGTGGAATGTGAGTGCAGCTTAATGGATATACATTTACATCAAAAGAGGTATAAAAAATGACTTCCTTTAAAATTAATATCTGTGGTGAAAACCTGTTATTATCTCATACTTTCAGTACATTTCTATAACATGTCACAAAGTTAATGTTTTGCAGAATTCAATAAGAAAAATATTTGATAAAGTGATGTGCACTTATAACAATGTAAGGAATGTTTAACTTTAAAGGAAAATTTATCCTTATGGGGGATAATGTCAACCTTGAGAAAATAGCCTCTGCTGCCTGCCACAGATGCACCTCTCTCAGTGTCAACTCCATCTACCATATAAGCCAGATCCACATGAGAGTATTTCTTCCTGATAGAACTGTCACCCCAAGTTCTTTCAACCTTGTTGTCATCCTGAAACAAACAAAAAATAACTAAATATCAAAATAGAGTAAAACATTTTCAAGAAAAAGAAAGTTCTTAGTGAAGTTATTGACAGAGAAGTATTGCTGTCAAACAGCAAAACAAATAAAAACATACAGAATCCTTTCAGCCTTTTTTAAGTCAAAAAGCCAACATATCATAGCTAACTTATGCTCAATGATTTTCCCTGTGCTCTTTCAAGCTTCATTTACTTTAGCAACAATTGTTGAGTGTATGAACATTTTTCTGCCCTTTAATATCAAAATGTAATCAACCCAAGACAAAATACATGCATTAAATTTTGACTTTCAAAGTCAGGGAGGTAACAATCCTGCAATGTCGGGGGACTTTCAGAACCTAAGTCCTCTTTTTCTCTTTTCATTTATTCAGTTTAGTATCCACTGGAATCAAAAGAGTCAAACAAAAGGCAATGTAGCTTCTCCAAGGTACTGTCTTCTGTCAAGTCACTTGAAAGCAATGTTTTAACTATACAATAGAAGTATTGGAGATAAAGAAAATTCAACACCCTGTTCACTGCCTAATGTCTGTAGTCTCCCTGCTAAGAAAATGTTTGTCAACTTTGCTCTGTACATAGCCACCAAACTATCTGATGTCTACATTCTTGACAGACATTCTCACTAATACACTCTGGTTTCCAGCTCAGCACCAAAAATCCAAAGCAGATCAATGTCCAAACATTGAAAATATTAAATTTACATACCTCATCGTTACTAATAGGAACTGACTCATGCAAAAGATTGCCAACTTCGAATAACTTCTCATTCCTTAGTTGTTCCACCTTCCCAACTTCTTCATTGCATTTGGCCATATTTTCATCAATGAGTGTTCGTACACCCTTGATTTGGGTAACTGTTAAGTCCTGTTGAAGAAAACAAAATTGATGGTGAAATTTTCAATTATTAATGTTAAGCTTTCTCATGTGGCTTCCTAAGCAGACATAATAAAAATTAGTATGAATCTTACCAACTCGAAATCCTTCTAGAAATGAAAATTAGGTTGAGTAAGCAGAAGTTAGAGTTGCCAGAGTTGATTGGTATTGTATTTTAATTATCCTGTTAATCCTGGGATTAATCCAGGAATCATGTTTTTATCATTCTTGCACAATCAACAGTCATTTTCATGTATCTAGTTAGTTATATGAGAGCTTTTTTATATGAATGTTCAGTTTGGGAAGTTTACCTAAATGTATTAGGATTGAGATGTGTCAATCAACTATATTGTAACACATTGACATTTATCAACCAACCTTTTTGCTTAATATTTGAGTTATCAGGATAAATTTGGGCGAGCAGAAAGTAAAATTGGTTTGAGTTAACAGGGTGTTCGAGTTAACTGAGGTCAAGTCAGCTGATACAAATGACTGGAAAATCGGGTCAACTTGAAGGAAATTCAGATTTTGTTTAGGTCAGCAGGGGATTTGAATGAACTAGGAATTGTTGGCTTCTACTGTACGAAGCAAAAAAAATCCACCACACCTTCCATTCCATACTTGGGTAAAAATGAACCTTAGCCTATGATAGGCTGACTATTTACACCAGCATGTTTCCAAAGATCATGGAGAAAGTAAGACCCTTAGAGTTATCATTACCTTCAAAGATGATATGAATTTATTTCTCAGGAACCTTTCTGAACATTTTTAGTCAGGGATCACACCAAGACTTAGGAAATTATCTTTACCTAAAGTGAAGACCTAAAAATGAAAGTTTACCTCTAACATGTCTGGAGTAATTACTTCCAATGCATCCACTATACTTTGAGGTAGTGCATCACAGTCACCAACAGGTTCTTTTCGCTGAAAACAATCATCATTATCATCATTTTCATCATCACATATCAGAAACATTAATTTAGCTTAAGGTGGAGAAATTATTTTTAATAACTTTTTACAAAATTAAAAACTTTAAGATCCCTATCCAAAAAAAGTGAATGAATATACAAATGAATAAAGGGGTAAATTTCTAAAGAAACTGTGGTGCTGCGTCGGTGGGAGAGTATAGCAGGTAATTTAATGTTAACAACTGGGTTGAAAATGTAAATTAGCCACCGTAAAGAGTAAAAAAGCTGACGTTTTGAGCGTTAGCCCTTCGTCAGAGCGATTGACAAAGGGCTAACGCTCGAAATGTCAGCTTTTTTACTCTTTACGGTGGCTAATTTACGTTTTCAACCCAGTTGTTAACACTAAATTACCTGATTGAATATACACTCTAGGAAAAGTGCAAAACAGGGACATTGGAGTATTGCTCTCTCTCTATTTCGTTAATAAGCATTAAAAATGGTATGCAAGACAATATCATGGAAGTGAAAACATTATTTTCTCTTGATCACATAAAATTGTTCTGTTTTGCAACTCCCTCTCCTTTGTTCAAGGTTGTACTCAAGAAAAGAAAGTCTACTGTAACAAATACGATGTTGCTTAAGGGAGGTAAATTGGTAACAAAAGGGTGAATGGTGTAATCATCCCAACAACGATATCAACAGGAAGTGTCTTAGTCTCTTTGGTGTTGTTTGTTATTTGCTGCAGAGAAGAACATATTTAGATGTTAGTTTATGGTCAGAAAATTGTTTTGCATCCGCCTGAAAAAGTATGGCTAGGATCCTCAAGCTCGAGGTTCTGTATTTATAAGCAACCACAATTTTACAAAGAAGAAGTGCATTGAGTTAAGTAGGTGAGGTATTAAAGTGGTTAGAGAACAAAACTGTCACGTAGACAAACAAAATACGGACCTTACACGTGTACATAGATACTGATAAAAAAAGCTGAATTTGTATTGCAGAGGGGGATGTTGCTTCAAGTTTAATTTACCTTCATCTTTTCGCCGATCTGCTTACTGCATACATTCTTGAGTTTATTCCAGTTATCAGCAGAGAATCGTACTATTTAAAAATAAAATTATAATTTAAAGTTTCTGTTCGTAAATTGCAGTCTGACATGAATAATGAATACACGGTGTCATAACATACATTTCCTCCATTTTGCATCCGCTTCAACTACTTGATCTACCAAGGTGGTGTCCTTATATCGCTTGCTCTGATTTTCACGAATTTTTTCCGGGTTACCTCCTTTGTCAGCCCTGTAAAGATCTAGATCCAGAACCATTTTGGGAAAGGAATCAGAAGAAGAATACCTTGGATACGTTGATATTATCAAGAAACACCTAAGCTGATGCAATTCTCGCAAAGCGATCCTCATGCTCGAGAATCATTGGCAGCGTAAAGCCTGGGTCCAATGGCTCAATCGATACTTCATGTTAAGTCATGATGTGTTCCCATTAGCAGGTCATGATCACGACATGTTAATTTGCCGTTTGCGTTTTGCCACACCAAAATGTGCCTCTAATGAAAAGTGCTAATTAGAAAAATCGTGCGCGCTAAAAACCCGTGTAGTTAGACGAGCCATTCAGGGAAGAGCTCAATAACCCACGACGAACGACTACGACAAAAATTGATATTTTGTTACATCCCTATCAGTTTCTTTTTGTACTCATCGCGAGGCCCTTCTGTATTTTATCGTGGATGAAAACATGGGATAACCCAGATATTAATTTGCCGTTTGCGTTTACCATAACAAAACGTGCCTTTAATGAATGGTGCTAATTGGAAAAATCGTGCGCGCTAAAAACCCGTGCAGTTAGAGGAGCCACTCAGGGATGAGCGCAATAACCCACGTGCACGCATAAGTTTTAAACGGCGCACTTTTTGAAATTATCACAGCTTAGAGAAATTCTACCTCAGTGACTTTCTTGTCACAGTTTTAGCCCTGACACAGCGTTTTCTCCTTTGAAAGCCCTCTTTCGTTTCTCATTTTGTCAAACTTAACATCACGTATCATTTCTGGCAGCGGACGGAAGCAAGTAAGTGTTTATCGACGCTTGTACAAGCAAGTAAAACTGTTTATCTACAAACTCAAGAGGGGTTTTTAGGTCGAAGCTTCGTTTTATTAAATCCTTTAATTCTTTTCAGTCGCTCGTATTTCTGCCCAGAAGCTGTCAATTACTTAGCGGTAGAAATTCTATTACGTATTTTTCTTTTGCAAAATCGGCTTCGTTGAAATTCTTCTTTGAAACTGTTGTCGCGCGGAGGACCATTTCTAATCTTTCATCTTCTTTGCTAAGATTCCGCGTTAACAATGTGGCGAAAGCGTGGTTCGTGCTCTTAAATTTTAACTGGTTGCGAGTTTGAAGCGAAACTCGGTGTCAAATATTAATTTTTATAGTGAGTATATCTAAAGCTTGTTCATAGAGGCATTAGTTTCGAACATTGTGCGTAATATACAGATAACGAGTGAATTAAGGAAATATTTCAATTGCCTTCCTGAGCAGACTTTAAGAATTCCCTTCGTCTCAACCCTTAAATTCCTCTTTGGCTGCTTAACATTTCTTTCCAATTAGTTACAGGAATTTGATACCAGATCAAGATAACAACATCTACGAGATAAATTTGAATATTCTCATTACCTGTTTGCTGGATAATGTATAAATGATATAGGGAGAAGTTACATGTTCATCACTTCTTAGCGTTCAAGAGTTAACCGCTCGTTAAGAAAAGTGAAAAATTAGGCTCACACTTGTCGTTTTTTCTTTTTAATCGAAACATCATCTGAATAAAATTTCAGTAATACGCTTTTTACTCAAAAGTTTGTAAATCTTCTGATAATTTAGACGAAAAGCCTCTTTTCCAAAACAAGTTTTGATTTTCGGGCATTAAAGACAAAAAGCCCTTTTATTATCGCAGTTGTTTTTTATGAATTCAAATCTTGTTTACACGATTGGCTGTTATCGCCACTATTTGCATAAGATTTCATTTGTCTGTTTGTTTGCTTGCTCGCTGAGCTTGAAATGAAGCGATACTCTGCAAATGTTTTAATATAATTCTACAATAAGATTCTCCAAATTTCGCAAGGAAAATTAAAATAAGCCTCGATGTTTACTCGGCATGACTCCAGATGAAACTGATATTTGGCAATTTGAAGGGGGTTTCGTTCTCAGACACTAGTCACTTTTTTAGTAATCTTAAAAACCTAGGAATTACTATCATTTTATTTCTCGTTACAATATCACCCCTAATCACAAATTAAGGTCACACACAAGAATAAAGGAACTAATCACCAACAAACGAAGCTCATGACAGTCGAACACATTATCCTTAGAAATGTATAGAGACCAGTACTGAGAATAAAAACGCTGGTGTAAAGCTGTGAAGGGTTTAGGAGTGACTCGAATTAAACAGTTTTTTCCAATCTTGTTACTCCCGCGGGTAACTCTGGAAAAATGATCTAAATTTATTGCGTGTTGACCAATCAAGTTTTGCAATGTTTCAGTAAAAAGTGGTGGATAGAAAATCCCTATTCAGTTCTTCTGACATGTGTGATGGTTGCGAACTCAGAATATGATTATTTTGCAATGTTTTCCCTTCCACAATGGGCCATGATGTTTTGCCGTATTATTAATTTCACTTAAATATCTACAATATCTTTCTCATTTAGGCTAATACGACACACTCCAGTCCAAACACTGCTCAGTCCAGTTAGTCCAGTTCACTTCATTTCAGCGGAGTTCAGTTCATTGTGCATTTAGTCCAAAGCTCAGCGTCCAGTTCCATGCAGTCCAGTACGGCCCAGTCCAGACCGCAGCATTCTTTTCCAAGTGGTCCAGTCCATCATCACAAGACAAGTGCTGACTCTCGTTACCAGTGTAACTCGTATATGGACGTGAAAGCATGGTGAAGAAAAAGGGCAACGCTCCACTGGGTTTTCTCTTCTCTTCCTCTCTCCATACGTGGAGGCTGGAAATAGATCAGTCGGAAGACGCTGATGTCTGACCGGTTAGTAAGATTCTTTGAGGGTTGGGATGAAGAGGGGGGTTGATAAATAGTGCGCTGGTCAAACCATAAAATCCAAATTGTACTAGAAGTTGTCATACTTATGATTCGGCTCAAAGTAGTTAAAGTAAAAACTTTAGCCAGCTTAGTTAGCGGGTCCCTTTGAGGTTGGGCGAGGTCCTCCCTCCAAATTTTTTTCTTTAGATTTTTTCTTTCAATCAAACACTGTTCGGCATATTTTCGGTTTGGATCGTTTCTTCTTCGTCGCTTCTTTGGCTTGCACAATATCGGCTTCGTTTATACTTCGGCTCTTCATCAACAGGTCTTTCGGTATTTATCAGCAGCTCATCGACTTGAGCGCACGCCTTCCCCCATACTTGCTTCGACTGCGGCCAATTACATTTTCAGTTTTACTTGATCGAAGGATCTCTAACACGGTGATCGAGTAAGACTGTTTAGCATTAAAAAAAAGTTTGGCTCGAAGGTTCAACTAGATTTTCACGTTGTTATAGGAGATTCGATTTAAGCAATTCAGCTATGACAGCTAATTAGAATTGTGAATTAGCCTTTGAGAAAAGATTTTGCATGTATTGATAAAAATTGTGATCCTGTTGCTTCCGGAGTTCGGCTTCACTTTCGGTTCGAATTTCACATCGGCTTTTCGTTCGGCCTTTCGGAAATTGTTCGGATTTTCAGTTCGGAAGACAAAGGCACTGTGAGCGACTGTAAGTTGTTAGCAAGTTGATATAAAAACTAAAGCACCGACTGGGACACTATGGGTGTTCAAATAATCGGGATGTCGATATTATTGACACGGAATATTCGGAGTTTAGTGGACGCAAAATTTTTCGTCTAGGGTTCGCGTCCTCTCCTGCTGGGTTCTTTGGAGTAATTTTAAAAAATCTAAGTTAATTTGTTGATGTAATATGGTAATAGAAAATAGAATGCCAAACCCGATTGTCTCTGTGTTCTTTTCTTTATTTTTGGGGTACACAAATTTATATGATATATTTTTCGCGGCGCCCTGTGTAAATATCTGTCTCAAGAATTGAGTAAAAATACGAGCGTCTCTAGTTTTAAATCTTACTAACACAATCTCAACTGCAGGAGCTGTATACTGGCCTATTTTCGGAGGCTTGAATTGTCAATTTCGGGACATTTGCTCGAATCGTGAACTGGATTGTTTTAATGACTTTCCAATCTGCCAATAAAAAAGCCTCGGAAGCAAAGTCACCTTAGTGCCAACTGTGCGTTCGCCCATTTTCGGAGGGTTTGGTAGTTGTCTTACGTTTAACTGAAGTCATCCATTGTCGAGTGCAAACTGTTCTTGCGGCTTTCAGGTGAAGATTTCAAAACTTCGCTCTGTCCATTTTCGGGGACTCGCTAAAACTTTTTAACATTTTTACTTTGAATTTCCCATATCTGCGTCTCGACATGAGCCCGTTTTCAGGGGCTGTGGATCACTGATATGGTAAGTAAGTAATTCTTGTAATTTTGGGATATTGATCTGTTTAAGATGGGTTTGTTTGCTTTATAATTTAATAAGAGTAAACCTAATAATTTGAAGTAAACAAAAACAATTGACCAATAAAAGATGAATTTAGGAAATAAAACGTATATTAATAACTTATAACATTGATAAATTCTTGATGAACTAAATAAATGATGAATAAATAGGGAGATGAATAAATATATAAATAAGTTGATAAATGAATAAATTGATAAATAAATACAAATTTATTGTATGGTCCATGTATTAACAATTTTCTTTGCAGAATATTTAAATACAGAACCAGGTTGTCTTAAAAGTTTCCAAGTATTTTTTTCTCACAAGACTTAGTTTTCCCAAGACACCAGCTGACCTTTAAAAAGACACAAGCAATCACATAGTCGCTAGTAATTCATGGCTGAATTTGTAACACTGGGATATCACTAGAGCAGGACTGGAATGGATAATCATAACAACAAGCTGAGCAACAGTTGCGTGGAGAATCCAAAGCTAAGACAACCACAGGTACGTTCAATTTCTGAGTAATGGATTAGCTAGTTGAAGCGGATTGTCTTCCTTTAACAAAAGTACCATATAGTATAGTATTGGATTTAAAGTTGTCTCTAGTTTGCAAGAAAGAATGTAAAAGAAAAGCGGACATTTTTTGATTTGAGAGCTTAGAAAATTGAATTGCTGAAGTTCAAGATAAACCCATTGTCGAGGGCTGTGCATCTGGAAACGTGCAATGTAGTTTTTTGCAGATCAGTCCAATGAAGTGCAATGGACTACAATACTGTATGGTGCTTTCCAGTTTAATCCAGGGTACTGCAGCGTGATGCATTCGGAGGAAGTCAAGCGCAGCCTAAGACAGTCCAGCCTAATGAAGTGCCGTCCAGTCCAGTCCACTTAAGTGTAGTACAGCCCAGTGCAGTTCAGTGCAGTGCAATGCAGTCCATTCAGTGGAGTCCGTTCCTGTCCAGTCCAGACCAGTTTTGTCTTGCCCAGTAAAGTCCAGACCAGTCCCGTTCAATCAAGTACAGTACAGTGCAGTGCATTTCAATTCGGAACAGCCCAGGTCCCTTACAGCCAACTGCAGTCGAATCTAGTCCAGTCAAGTGCAGAGCAGTGCAATCCGTAACAGCCCAGTCTAGTCCCGTCCATTCCAGAACAGCCGACTGCTTTCGAGACGAACGAATTGTAGTACGGCTCTGTCAAGTTAAGTCAAACGTAGTGCAGTGCGGTCCCGTCCAAGTCGAATAAAGTGCCATTCAGAAAAGCTCATATTCAAGTTCAATTACAAGTGTAGTCCAGTCCAGTCTCCAGTCGTAATGGAAGTAAATGATAGTCAAAGCAGACTGTCTTCCTCCAACAAAAGTGCTCTTAAACAGGTGATAAAGAACATAGCTAGAAAATCTTAAATAAAAAAAGGTGTTCTTGTGAAATGCGACGTTTTCTCAAAAGTTTTCAGGTTTTTTTTTCTCACAAGACTCAGCTTTCCCAAGACACCAGCTGACCTTTGGAAAGACAAGCAATCACAGGGTTGCCGGTGATTCATGGCGAAATTTGTAACACTGGGATATCAGAAGAGCAGGACTGGAGTTCTTCATGAAAAGATAGTCATAACAAGCTGAGCTACAACTGCCAGGAGAATCCATAGCTAGGACACAACCACAGGTACGTTAAATTTCTGAGTAGTGGTAGTATGGTTTGGTATGGTATGGTATGGTATGGTATGGTATGGTATAGTATAGTATAGTATAGTATAGTATAGTATAGTATAGTATAGTATAGTATAGTATAGTCTAGTACAGGAGTTAACGCTGTCTCGAGTTTGCTAGAGGGAACATAAAAGAGAAGCGTATATCTTTTTTTTTTGATTTGAGAGCTTGAGACATTTTAAATTTCTGCAGTTCAAGATAAGCCTATTTTCAGGCACTTTGCATCACTAAGAAGGTAAGTAAAAAATTACTAGAACGTTGTGATACTAACCTGTGTAAGATGGGTTTGCTCGCAGATAGGAAAACCCGGATGCGTTGCATAAAGCGGTTGGACTAAAAAGTTGTCGTCGATCAGCACTACAGGTCATCTGAAAAAGGTAAGGCCAGCAGGTTTTGGTTGCAACAGGTTTTATTAGATGCTTTCTTTTCAGCATGACCTGGTGGCTCACTTCGGATCACGTCATAAAGAAGTAGTGCATCGAACGCTTGATAGGTAATATGTAATCATTTGTAATACTATTCTTAGTTCTGGACTATCTGAAATTTTCTGTTTGAAGAATTTGTTCGGTGGCTTCCCGACTCATTGGTTTGATGACGACGTTTAACAACTCACAATGTGACGTGTTTAATATTTCAACACTCTTGTCTCCTGACAGCTTTCTGTTTTCAGTGGAGAAAAACTTTCAGTATCTAGTGCTTTTAAACAAGGCCTAAGCAGCAACCCATCAGAAAGGTTAGAGATGACGATTAAGTTTAAGTATTCAGTTATGGGACAATTCAAGGACAACTAACACAATTTCTAGTGTTAAAGTTCGTCTGCTCAAAGCACGAATTATCTCAAATAATGGAAACTGAGACTAGCTTCATACTACAATTTGAATCAGTTTCTTATCTCAAAACAGCAGTACTGATTATCAGTCTTTATTGGCAGTCTTTGGCATATAATTCAAGTGTTATTTAATATAGTCCTGTCAACTCCATTGCAGTTTAGGCAATCCAGAACAGTCCTTCCAAGTTACGTCCAGTGCTGTGCAAAGCTCTGCTGTGTGATCTAGTCCAGTGGATTACATTCATTACAGTGCAATACAGTACAGTCTTGTTCAGTTTCATTTGGAAACGTGCAATGCAGTTCGGTGCAGATCAGTCTGCTGGGGTGTAGTGTAGTGTAGTCAGGCTAAGACAGTCTGGTGAAGTGCAGTGCTGTCCAGTCAAGTCCAGTACAGTCCACTGACGTGTAGTCCAGTCCAGTCCTTTGCAGTCCAGTCCACTTTAAACGGGTCCAGTCCATTCAATGGTGTCCAGTCCGATGTCGTCCACTCCCGTCCAATTCTGTTCAGCCCCGTCCAATTCAATTTAGTCCCTTCTAGTTAAATGCATTTCAATTCGGCATAGCCCAGGTCCATTATAAGTCAACTACAGTCGATTCTAGTCCAGTCAAGTACAGAGCAGAGCAGTGCAATCCGTAACGGCTCGGCTCGGCTCAGCCCAGACCCGTCCCGTCCAGTCCAGAACAACCAAATGCTGACGAGTCTAGCGCAATGCAGTCCTACTCAGTCAAGTTGGGAACAACCTAGTGTGTTGCAGTTCCGTCCAGTCGAGTGAAGCACCATTCGGAAAAGCTCACATTTAAGTCCAATTTAAATGTAGTTCAGTCCAGTCTTGTCTTCAGTTGTCACACCAACACTATGATAAGCGTCTACTTACACTGTTGTAGACAGTTCTTTTTAAATTATACCTTAATAAAAATATACGTAATAACTTAAAAATAAACAAAAATAATTGATCAATAAAAGATGAAATAAAGAAATAAAAATATAACTCAATCAATGATAACAGTGATTTTTCTTAATTGAATTTTTAAGGAAATAAAGAAATAATGAATAAATAAGATAAATATGTAAATATATTGATTCATAAATAAATTAATGAATACATGTAAGTTCATAGTATGATCATTGAATTTATTATTTTTAATGTAGAATATTAAAATGAAATGCAACTTTGTTTTCCAGGTAACTTATTCTCACAAGATCTAGTTTTCCCGAGACACCACCTGACCTTTGGAAAGAAACAAGACTATCCCTGGGTCGCCAGTGATTCATGGCTTAATTTGTAATACTGGGATATAAATAGAACAGCGTTGGAGTGCTTGATGGAAAGTTTATCATTACAACAAGCTGAGCTACAGATGGGAAAAGAATCCACCATACGGCGCGTTAAGGGAGCGTTCCCTTTGACCTCTAGGGTTTGATCAAAAGTCCTTGCTCGCCTAACCATTCTCCTCTTTGGAAGTAAATTGCACAGTCTGAAAGCAACAACGACGGTGATCTATTACAAGACTTTGAATGGCGAAACAAGTGAAACTATTACACTTGCATCTACGTATTATATCGTATAGTAAGGAATAGTGTAGGAGTTAAGGTTGTTTTGAGTTTGCAGGAAATAATGTAAAAGAAAATCGGGTATTTGTTCGATCCCAGAGCTTGGAATATTTTAATCCTTTTTGACTTGATTTGACAGCTCAGCTAACGATAACCTCGACTAAAAAGTTATTAACAGAACGCAGAGTGTTCTGAATCAGGTTCAGGCTGCTCGATTTAGAATTACTGTGGTGACGTCATTTCAAAACTTGCTAATTCACTTTGACAAGAAATATAAGTCGATTGATGTGGGGGTTTTGATTTGGTCATTTGAAGAATTAGTTGATTGTCTGTTGATTTCTTTGTTAAAATTATAATAGACCGAAGTGATTTCAAGATTAATTAAAAGTTCAGTGGACTCTGCAGCGTATTGGTTTCCACTTTCAATCAAGTATCGAAAAAATGCGTCTGAATTTTTTCAGTTGGAAAATGATTTATCTGCTGATTTGAAATTGGGTAAAAAAACTTGATCAACAACAAAAAAAGAGATAAATGAAAATATCAATTTGTATCAAAAAAATTAGTCAATTATCTGCTACTGGTTTTTTCTAGAAAAATCTGGCTAATTGAATCATTTTACTTTATTGGAGACTGTCCATTTACTTATTATCTGTTTTCGTAAGTTTGTTCCCTATTAAAGATTAAAGACATTTGTTGATTGCTGTACACTCGTTGCTCTATATTTTTCGGTGATTATTTGCTTTTTGTTTTAAAAGGGTTTGGTGGTCTCAACCACAGAGAGCCTCCTTTTGAGCACTCCAGTGATTTAAAATATCATAAGCGTTTCTAAAGCTTGCTCTCTTGTAATACCCCCATTTGGAACCACTCTTGTCTCGTGAGCCAAACTCCCTGCTCATCCCAGATAACCTCCTTTCCTGAAGCAAAATGTTTTGCCGTTCGATTCGAATCTTAACCCATTCATTAACAATGCATGTCCTTTTTCATCCATTCCGTATCTCGCGGGGCCGTACGCACAGCTTGGTAATAATGTTATTCAACAAAAGTGCATTGGAAACTGTGTGGGTCCTATGATAAAGTTTCGTTCGATGGCAATACATTTATCTGCTTTAAAATTCGTGGGTTTACAATTAAAGAACAACATACCCTACCGTGTGCATTGAGACTGGGTAAGAATTCATCAGAAAAGAATACTTCGCGTTGTAGTGCTTTGTGAGTTCTTAAAATGCCACCTCGCTCTTCAAGGCCCTTCACCATCCCCCTTCCCTTCATCCGTGGGGGGCTTACCGGAGTGTTTACTTTAAGGCTTAGAATTCTCATAACGCCTACGAAAATTAAAAGCTGATATAAAATGACAGTTAACATTTTCTTGACCTTTACTTTATAATACAATTGCAAAGGGTTGGAGTTTAGTGTTAACCCTAAACCAAAATTGGTCATGTCAACCTCTGAGACAAGAACAGGAAATTTTAATGAAATGCGTTTCAAAGTGGGAAGTAAAGTAATAAGGTAAAGATAGACTTCAAAAATTTAGATTACCCAGAAAAAGAACTGTAAAATAATATAAAAAAAATCATTAAACCTAAACTAGTGAAAAAAATATATAAAAGCAATAGTAATTGTATGTTACCAAATTGTTGTCGTCATATCGCAACAACAAGAGTGGATCTTGGAAATTTTGATGTATAAAGCACCAACTCTTTTACGCTTTAGCCTAAATAAGCTGAGAAGTTTTTCAAGACCAAATTATAAAAATTTCATACTGAGTATAAACATGCGATCATGTCGTTGCATGAATAAGTGGGTGAGACAGACGTTTGAAAAAAAGCACAGGTCTAATGAAAACGCAGGGAGAGGGTTTGGAACTCCTAATCCGCCTCTGATTTACATTTTTTGGCTCCCAAAGGAGCGTTTTTTGCGAAACATTAAAGTTTTTCTCGTTAGATGGAAACTCTTGTACCTAATATATAAAGAACTTTCATGACCATAAATTTTTGTGATTGAATCATAGTGACTGAGAAGTTAAGTTCTTCTCGCGAAGAGTTAGATATTGATTTATATAAAATTGCGGGTATATTTATATCACAAATACAATAAAAAATGAAGTCAATTCTGAATAACTGAAATTTGAGAAATTCAGTGGACAAAAAAAGCATGTAAAATTTAGAGGGCCATGTTTTCGTAAACATCTAAATTTAATTCATTTTATTTAGCTGTCTTTGACGGCATTGAGGATCCTTTCAATGTGCTGGACTGATTATTTTACTCTTTGGAGCTTCGAAGCGCACCTTCTACACAGACGGTATTTGAAGGCTGCTCTTAATAGCCAATTACGTCTTTCTGGGAAGGACAGTTCTTAAAGGCCGAATTTCGTGTTGCTTGGTTATCCATCTTCGTTTGTTTCATTTAGGAATGCTTTTGAAATTACGGAACAGGGATTTGTTTCCTGGGCAACCGAGCTCGATATAAGTGACTCGAACTCGAGTCACAACCCTTGTAATCGAGCTCGAATACAATCAAATCGTCACACAGTTCCGGGTCCTCCAGAGGGCGTGATTGGCCTTCTTCAGGAAATCTCTAAAGCAGGCATCCTGTAACCGCCTCAAAATCCTGCTCCGGCGCTAAGTTCGGATTTAAGCTCAGGTGCCTAGAAATTTGTCACCGAGAGTCCTCGGCGGAAAAAAAAGTAGATTGTGAGTAGTAATTTACCAAAAGGCACTCTTGGGAACTCCTCAAAGAAGTTGTTGGACCGCAGACTTCTTGTCTTTCTGGATCCACTTCAGCGCCTGTGCGATTTAGAAAAGAAAGAGTTTCTTACAACTTTGAAAAGTTTTAAATGGTTCTAATGATCCGAATGACTTGCACGCCACTTACAGGCGTAATTAAAAAAAAAAAAAAAAAGCACGACCAATCAATTCGCAGCTTTTAAGTCCATTTTGGATTTTGCCTTTGTTTATCAATCCAATTAACACATGTAATAACTTTATTTTTTAGTTCATTTTGTCATAAGGTATCTTTTCTTTGTAGTGAGATGGTCTCAAACAATTTTGCGTCTATCCAAAACAAGAAAAAAGAAAAATCATGAGGACACTTTGCGAGGGAATTATGAACATGTTTTGTTCCATTGATTTCGGCTAGAGGAACCTAGAGCCATAGTTTTATTCAACCACATCAGAATTGAACTATTAAACCGTGATTTAATTATTTGCTCCAACTTTGACTTGACCGAAAAAAAAATTTGGAAATAGTTTTTGCAAAGAAAGAAAGACAGAAAGAAGGAAACGTTCTTTTAGAAATGCGAGTTTACTGCTTGAACGGTATTCATCAGGGGGGGCACAGTTTGTTTGAAATGAGCTTTACTTACCAGGAGGACCTATTAGCTTTTGGATAAAAAAAATTGTTCCTTCTCTTTTGTGCGCCACGTTCCTGAACGAAAAACGGAAAAAGGAGAACGTCCGCTCTGGAAAAGTTTAGCAGACCCGAGGAACGAAAAATGAGTTGGTTCTTTCTAGCTAATTGTGAGAGCGTGATCTTTCATTTCCCCCCCCCCCCCCGCGGTTTCTTTGTGTGAAAATGCCAGTAAATTTATTTCAACCCCGCGTGCTATAAACTCAATAACTTGATCAATGGAAAAAATGTGCAGTCTCTAGGAGAGGAGACTGCAAATGAAAAATTGAAACACTCTTCCACGCGCACGATAAGAAAGTCACCACCAGTAAGCGTAAACATATATCACTGAATCCGCGAATTTTTACTTGTTTCGAGATGTTTGGTCATTGGTGCCGCAATATTTTTAATTTTACCCCGAAACGATGTTGTTGTTCATTTCGGGGCTTTTCTTATGTACGTTGAAAACCTCGAAATGAACAACTCGCTTAAATGGGCTCTGTTCATCAAAGTAAGCGGTCAGATAACAAGTGATACACTATGGAAGTAAGGTGAAGTATTTTTATTGAGAATTTGACGTATTTTTTTATTCCTTAGAGCGGTCGTAAATATTCCCATACAAACTCTTATAATTCCGCCATGACTGTTATTGCGCAAGATGATCATCTCACAGCTGGAGCTTGGGCCGCCTGTGAGTGGCGCAGCTAGCGTTCACTGGGAGGATGTGGTGGAGTTTGTTTTCGTGCGCGAAGTGCGATCGTTTGGGATCAAGAATTAACGACTGCTAGGACGCTTAAATGTGTTCTTTCTTTTTTACATTGACCAAAATGGACTTAAAAACTACGGATTGGTCAGTCTATATTATATCTGTATGTCATCAATTATTTTGAATTGTCCAATTTTGATGAGATCGCGCGTCGTCTCAACTTACATATTAGTGACAGATTTACGCTGGGTAATTTAAGCGAGTGTTTTTGTTTTAGGGTTGTCTTCTTTCCGCCTTTTCCATGATTGAAATCCGCTGCGCCAAGATTTGATTTATTTCACAGTTTCATTGTTGATTTATGTAAACGTAAAGGCGAGAAAATTGTTGATGAATAGTTACCTAGTTAGTTATTGATCAACCGAACAATAGAGGGCTTCAGTTTTCATGTTCGGTGGGGTTCTTTCAACGATTCAGTAAGCGTGTGCTGCTGCAGGCTCTACACACTATAAAATTACATTATGAGCTACAGCAAATGTGCTTTTCAGGGGACTGCGGTGTTATTGGAAAGGAAGAGGGCTGCTGTTCCTGGTAACGCAGAAATGAGTCGGCCTATAAACGCCAGGCGGGTGATGGACATTACCTTTACAAAAGGAGAAGACCTCAGTGGGTGAGTCTTGTTTCTCTTGTCACTCGCTTCTTCTGAATCATTTCGCTTTAAGGTGTAAGTTACTTCAAACTAAGTCGCTATATGAACCTTTTCTAACCTTTTTCATACGACAAAAAATTGGATTAAGTTGATTTAAATTGTTTAAGTGAAATTGGACTCTACCTTGCCATCTAATTGCTAATGACACTTCTAGTTCTACGGTTCAATTGACCTTAGACTGGACATTGTTTGCGTCGCTGGCGCAAAAACCAGAGAGCAACATAGGGCGGGAAGTTAAAACTACACTTAAACCTATACTAGACATTCAACGCTGCGAGCCTGGCAAATACTTTTTAACTCTGGAGAATACTTTACCATTTCGTCTGAAAGTTCCGATGCGAAAACGTCGAAGGAATGCCGTCCACCACCCAGCCCAGCGGGTGTCTTGTACGCTTTAGCAATCGACGCGGTGGTAAACCCACATCACATTTAGTCCCAAAACGTCATTTTGACCTACTTTATAAATCTGATAAGGTATCACGGAAGGAAATCTCTTTGTTTTCAATCCCTCGCAAATTTCATGTTTAGTTTTGAGAAAAAAAAACAAAATAAAACAAAACTAAAAATCTGTTAACCACTGAAAGTTACATTTTGGTGCCTCATTTACTTCGGTAGACACAAAGCAGAAAACAATTTGAGAGTAGAAGGCACTTGCGGGATTGATGATACGTCAAGTCGCTTCTTCTCGCATAATCACTTTTTGGCTTGCGTTTTAAACGTTAAAGATTTCAGTCTTGGCTGACTTTTGGTCTTTTCGCGAAATTTGGAGATAATATCCAAAAAGAAAAGGTTCCTTAACACTTTGCTCAAAAGCTCTGGTTCGGAGCGTTAATGCACAAATGGCAGAAACCCTTTTTGAGTTCAGTATCCGAAGACCACGTTCCCAATGAAAAAGGAACATCTCAGAAACTAATCTTGTCAACCGTCCAGGCGTTTAAAAAGGAAAGCTCCTTTTCTGCTCAACGATCAAAATTTTAAAAGTAAATTGAATAACCCACATCAGTCCTTATTAGACTCCGTGAAAATGTAGACCTTTAAAGGGATAGCTCGAATAGTTTGTTTGCTATTTTCGCTAATGCGCTAATTTTCCTTTTCTGATACCTTAGAACGCCGGATGTACTCTGCTAGAAAACGCGCTTACTCAGCTATTTCAATGATTGCATAATCAATGGAAATAACCAGTCATTCTTAAATTGCTTTTTAATATTGTTATCATAACCTTTGATGAAGAGTTTGGAAGAGTGAAAACCAAACTTTTTCCAGGAGGAAAAAAAACAAAATTATCCACATATTTGTTACCCTCTCAGATAAAATGTACATTTCAAACTGGTCTTTTACCCTTAAACTCCTATGAGTGACCAAGACAATTTCTCCTTACAATATCAATAGAATATCAACCAGACAAGAGATATGAATAAAGTAAAATATAAATTTGGGGATAATTACCGTAATTTCCGTCCAATTACCCGCGCAGCAGATTACCCACATTGGTCAATTTTTGTAATAACGAGAGAAAAAATTTCAACAGATTACCCGCACTGGTAGATAACCCTCACCCAAAAAAAGGAAAATCGTTGACTCACACAAAGTTCCTTCATTGTTTTTGTTGACGTGACATCCTTTAGCGTGCAGTTAATAAATTTTCACACTTTTTGTCTTCGCTGTTTCATTGAGAATGATGCCAATTGTAAAAATCTGTTCTAAAAAAATTGACATCACGCGATTTACTGAGTCGGAGAAATCGCTTGAAACGGGAAAATAATCTTTACCTCAAGGTAGTGCTAGCTAAGAAAATTTCTATGATACGTCGAATATTCGCGCTAATTAATTATGCGGCGCCACGAAATGAACATATGGCATCATTTTCCGTGTGATTTGCCCTGAAGCCAGTCTTTTCACAATAGTTGAATTCTTTTATTTTCAAGTTTACTTTCCCTGTAAGTGAGAATTGTTTATTTGAACTAAACAAAGAAACAAGCTGTGAAACTGACAAGGTAAGAAAGTAAGAGAACGAACAAGATAAAAGCTATGTTATCGAGTTTTATATGTTTTCGATTTGCATTGGCTTTCATCGAGAGCGATAAAGTCTCTTATTATAATGAGCAATCTGCGCAAAATAAATGAGTTATTGCACAAGTTTTTTGAAGAGTATCTGTAGTGTATCTTATCACCTGTTCTTTTTTTCCTGTTTATCGTTTTTAACTACACTGGAAGCTTTAAAAATTATTGTATTACCCGCACCTTCCTATAACCCGCACCAACAACAGTTTGTGGAAAAATTTATAGATTACCCGCGGTTTATCGGCCGGTAGTTGATCCAATACTTAGTTCTCTGAACTAATATTACGAGAATTGTATGATTGACAGTAAGGAGAATTACAGATTTAGATCTAGGAGTTAAAGGGCTAAAGAATATTGGCCCCTATGATGACAGTATGTTCTAATGTCTTTATCTTTCTCGGGCAAATGCTACCTATGTGTAATTTCTGCAAGTGCAATGTTTAAGAAAATTTCTAGTAAAGTGAGGGACAAATATTCAAAATTACAATGTAATGAATTATTATGATATGGTGATACCAATCCCTAATATTTCCTCACACTAGGTTAGAGTTATTTACATCATACTTTTGAGGGCATGCCATGTCAAAGGTTGCAACTGCCCACCGAGATGGTGTAAAGCTGATGGAATTATTTGGAGGATCAAGGAAAAAGAACATTTTCCTGTGGCTTACAAATCCAGGTTGGTGACTTAGCTTTTTATTACATAAAATTATTAGCATAATGTCTTTCTTTCTCAGTCCTCTTCATTCCACTGAAACTTTTTGGTCTCGTGTCCTCCACTTCACGCCATGGAAGTTGTCTCTCCCCCATTTCCAAATTTTTTTTTTCATCACATGTAATAGTTCCTTACTGTTAACATATGTCCTCAGAATTGGCCAATTGTGGAGTTTGAAGCCCATCTACACTTTATATCCCAAATCTCAAAATACTTTACTGGTTACCAATAGACAAAAGCCCTCAGGCAAACCAGTGCAGATGTTTTCTTGCTGCTATGAATTTTTAGCAAGTTGCATTTGTGCACTGTTCTTACTCTCTCACCATCAAAAAAATTAAAACTTTCAAAGGAAATATGTTTCTATTTATGTAAACTATTGAAGCAATCAACGACCACATTGAAGGCTATCAGACAGAAATTCACAATTATATTAAGAAAAATATCCCCTAGTAGCAATATGTGATTGACCCCTTGTGATGAGAATCTCATTCTTGATTTCAGCCTCAAATATCTCGACATCCATAGTGTCAACTCGACCCAACCTAATCTTATTCCTCCACTAGCCCAAACTAACCCCACTCCTCCACTAACCCAACCTAATTCCCCCATTCCACTTGCCCAAACTAACCACACTCCTCCATTAACCTAACGTAACTCTGCCATTCCACTTGCCCAACTTAACCCTAATCCTCCACTAGCCCTAATGAACCCTGCTCCTCCACTTGCCCAATTTAACCCCACTCTTCCACCAGCCCAAACTAACCTCAACCCTCCACTAGCCCAACCTAAACCCACCATTCTACTGGCCCATCCTAACCCCAATCCTCCACTAGCCCAACCTAACCCCACCCTGCCATTTGCCCAACCTAACCCCACTCCTCAATCATCCCAACCCAGCTTTGCTCCTCCACTAGCTCAACCCTAACCCTAACCCTAAACCCCAATCCCAACCCCAACCCCACCCCTCCACTGGCCCAACCTAACCTCAACCTTCTATCAGCCCAATCAAACCAGACCCTTTCATTGGCCCAATCCACCACATCATCCACTTCAAAAATTGGAGGTAAGTAATTTTTTCTTTCTATACACTACATGGGACAAAACAAACAACGGAAATACATGCACAGTTGATTTGAATGGCAGTTCTTTAATTAGTGATATCCAGCACACACCTTAACAATATTTATGTTTATTATCATGAGGGATTATAGCCAACTGCAGCAATTTTTGCATGAAGGTAAGTGGGTGTATACATCTTGAGGCTGCAGCTGGTTAAATTTAATCCTCTAACATATTCTGGGTCATGAATGATTCATTAAAACTATGATACTCATGGTCTGATACCAAGAACTTGTTAAAACATCCCTAACTGAAACATCACATCAAACTAAACAACCTGTAATGGTTGTGATTGTTTTCCTGTTTAACTTTCAGTAGAAATTTTTATTAGTACTGATGTTCAAACATTTCAACAGATAGTGATTTGCCTGAAATTGTTGGATTGCAGATGATCAATGATCAAGGTATTACCAGTTGATACAACAACCCACTCATCTGGGTTGTTGACATTATTTGTTTTTTATTCTTTATGTTCTAAGAAAATTTACAATTTTAACACGCTTGCCATTTATTTTTTCAGTCAAAGCAGATGCCCTTCTAACAGGTAAAAACTATTATATCTTGCCATTGATTGGTTAAGATTAATAGTGAAGATTATGATTGGAGATAAATTGTACTATCGTTATATATGTATACCTTATTAACCATCAGACTTTATTTGTGGATTAGTATAAATATGTTAGTTTTTATTGGTACATCATCTTTACTATCATTGGTTGCTGCACTGGCTTTATGGTGACAATTATTTACTTTACAATACATCAATAATGGTCAAATTCAATGTTTTAATGGGAAAACATTTAAATGTAGTTGGTGTCCTTCAAGAAGACTTCAGCCTAGTGGTAGCTGTTTGTCAAAACCATGGAAAAGGTACTGTTAATTGGAAAGGTAGATTAGGTACACACAAGGGGTGAAAAACTGTTTCCAGACATGATTTCCACAAAAATGGAACCAAATGTGTTAAAAAAAATTATCAAATTATAGTTACTTAGATGCAACTTACTTGCTAAAACCTAGACTAACAGTACATGTTGCATTTCTAAGGAAACACTTAAATAGTAGGGTGAAAGCCCTAAACAGACAGGATTTCCTCAACACAGGTTTTACAATGGCTTCCCAGGCTTTGTTCTTTTTGGGTAGTTCAGATTGGAAAGAGAGTAAGCATTACTGTTCACCCTGATGGGCAAGCTGTGACTAGCATATACTAGCCCTTGAGTCATTTTTACTGGCCAAAAATTTTGTGAGTTTAAATGAATCTTGAAAAAAACTGCCTATCCATTGGGCAAGTGATAGTAAGAATCCATCAGCCTGATCAGAAAATCCACCGTTCCCAGGCCATCATACATAACTTCCTTTGCACCCTTTAGTTGTAGATTTGAGTCAAGTATTCATAAAGAAATTGAGGACCACTGAAGCTTTAGGTCTTTCTTTGATCTTTACCCCGTAACGAATTCATTTGTGTTGGTTATTTGCTTCCTCAGTGACATGAAGAAGACTGGACAGGGTGGAGGAGGTGCTCCTATGTGAGAGGGAGCTTTATGACAACTATGCTAGGTTGGAGCCCCTACAAGTCTTTTTAAATCTCACCTTTGATGAGGTCTGTATCGACTATTATAGCCTGAGGAAATATAAGATATGTGTGGAAGGTTCCGTACATGTACATTTTTTGTCTACTTCCTTTGCATGTCCCTACAGAAAAGTGCTACACCATAATTTCAAAACCTATTGTGCACATTAGAGTTGCTACTAATGTGGTTATGGGGGCTCTCTACCCTAAGCATACCAGGTATTTGAGTGAAACTACACAAAACCCCAGGTAATGCTCCAATTTTCCTTTCACTGGGAGAGGGAACAGAAGAAATAAGACTTAAATTTCAGTGATTTGGCTTTCAAAAGGTTTTCATTAAGCCCTTACCCAATCAAAACACCCAGGGAATACCCAAAAAATAAATCATCCAACCCCAACCCCAATATGCACTTGACAGAAGAATGAAAACAATATACAAGATATTGGCAGGGAAAAGAAGCAAACATCTTTTGCAGTAGTTGAGAGATTACCTTCCTTGCCAATGCCAAAAGTTGCAATGTTGGAAGACACTCCTCCTTGAAAGTTCATAACTATTTTATTTTTTTAGGCCCTCAACAATATAAACATGGATGACATGGAAGATTTTCTTCAGCAGGGCCAGCTGGCCCTTCAGATTGTAAAGAAGAAATGGTAAGATAATCAGCATAACAATCTTCCTTTATTATTAATCCCATATACTAGACACTTGCTATGACTCATATGCGAGTCATACTAAACCATATTAAATCAAACAATGGCCCAAATTTGCTTCTAGCACCTTACTTACCTTCAGAAAAAACATGATACAAGTACCACTTTTACGGTCCAGGTGTCAAAGTGTACCTAACTAAGTCAAATTGTTCTATATTCTTAATTTTCATTTAACAAAACGATCAAATTAAGGGAAATATCGGTAAATAATTGTCATCAATCTTCACTTCAACAAATATTTTTCTGTCAGCAAGAGAGTGAAAGTCCACAATGACATGGAGGATCAAACCACTAGGATAGATATGGAGGTGAATAGTATGATATTACATATCTCTAATATGTCTCAAACATATCTCTACAATATGCTACACCCCATTAAAGCCAATTAATAATGTTTTGATATTAATGAATGATAAAAGTATAAGTTTATGTCGACAGAAAAGCCAGGCCAATGAACATAGAGAAGTATGTCCTGGAGTGTTGACCCTTTCACTCCCACAAGTGACCAAGACAGAATTTCTCATTACAATATCAATACATTATCAAGCTGGCAGGTGATGAGAATAGAGACGAATATCAATCATGGGATTATTAGTTGATCCAATGCCAAATTCTCTGAACTAACATCATAAGAATTGTATGGCAGATAGTAAGGAGAATTACTAATTAGATCTTGGGAGTGAAAGGGTTAACCCAATCGGCTAATCAATGTTGTGCTAGTGTCTTTGGTGATGAGTAGGGGAAAAACTTCTTATGACATGTCTTGAAAACAATAATTTCCTCTATTGCCTACATACTACAAGACCAATCAGTGGATAAAAGAAAGAAAAAAATCCTTCAATAAAATTAGGTAGAAATGTACATCCTCACGAATAGAGAATATTGAAATCAAAATAATGACTCTGTAGATAGCCCCCCAGTAATACTCGTAAAGGCAACCTTTCAGAATCACTGGATAATTGCTGCAGTTATTTTCTGGACGACAGACCTCTTTGGTGTTTTAATTCCCCCCTTCTTTCTACTTGGAATGAAGTCTGGGGAACATAACAAAACATAAGAAATATTTTTCCCTTTTAGCTTCATAGGTGAGAGGTAGGGGTCAGTGGGTACTGCATGAGGACAAAGAGGGCATAACGATAATCCTACCGTGTGGCAGTACCGACTGAAATGCAAATTCAAGGCAACTGCCCTTTTCCAGGTATTTACAATAACTTGTGTATGAGTAGTTAAGATGAATATCATTTAAGATCAATTATTGGAATGATAAACACAGTGTTTCTATCTCTCTCTTCTAAGGATTTATGAAAATAAATTTTATTCAAAATGTATAGATATTTTATATATCTACATGGTCACTTACTTACAAGTATTAATTTCCTCTTTTCTTTGATAAATATTTCTTGATCAGAGGAAATAAAACTGAGTCTATTCATTTACAGTTAACCAAATATCTGTAATCCTCTTCATCTCAATACATGACAAGGAAAGCCAGCTTCAGACCACTAATTCTAGTTAAAAAGGCAACCCACTTTCCACTGCAGGCTATTTTGTACCTTTCCTAGTCACACCTCATATTAAAGACATTTTTTTAAAGAAATTTCTTTCTTTAAATGAAAGGAGGTGTATGACTGGGCAGGGTCACAACAGAATGTGCCCCTAAATTGTACCATACAAAGACAGAAACAGGTGGTTAAAAACCAAGATCCCCTTCTGAATAAGGAGGTGCTGGATATCTTGCGAGAGGGTATGTACATAAATTAAAGTTGTATCTATTATGTAGATTTTTTCTATCAACGGTAGCAGGCTTTCAGTCAATTGTTCCTTTTGCTTGTTAAACCGTGCGTGATTTTTAGTGTTTATTGGAGAATTTTTTTTCCACCCACGGCAGTTTATTTACTTTAACAAATTGGTTGAAAAAATCTCATTGTTTTTAATTGATAAGTCTCCAAGATCAGTCGCTAAGCACGTGGAATACAAGTATCGCTAAATTAATCAGATAAGTGTCATTTACTTCTTTATAATACTTCTACTTTTGGTTGACTGAGTGTTTGTCTTCAATTAGCCATAGACTAGAGAGTAGATACATGGCCAAATTCGAACCAATCAAGTACAAAAAAATCACTTAACAAATACCATTTAGATTTTTGAAAACCAAAGCAGTACTCGTAAATTTATTACCAACCTGAACAATACCACGACCACAACCACAACCCCTACTCAACCATCATGGGTGTATGGGTGTGTGTTTGGGTTAAGTTCAGGGTTTGTGTGTGGGCTTGGGTTAAGTTTTGATTTGGGTTTGGGCTTAAGTTAGGGGTAAATGGTTGTTGTTCCAGTATAAACGGAGGCAGACTTTCGTACCAATACAAAATGTAACAATTATTTTACAAAAAAAACCAATCCTTTAACTGCCAGCCGACGATAAGCATGTTATTCAATTGCCACACAGTTAATGATGGCAAAGTGTCAGATTCCTTGCCTGTATTTTCATATGCAAATTTAAGTAGTATTTTAATAAAATTAAGGTTATGATTTACATATTGAAGATGAATAAGCAACCTGAGTGTAAAATATAAGTGTGCAGCATCAACCAGTGAAACTTCGCTGAAAGACTTTGTAAGACAGCGTGCGACATAGCCAAAAAGAAATAATGCCTATGACTTTATTAATTGAATTTTTCTGAAACGCCATGTGAAATAACTTAAAAAAACCGATCTCCTTCCCTTCAACAACAGGCAAGTCGACTTCAAGCTTGACTTCATCAGGAAGAATTCAACTTACCGAAATTAGATCTATTAACCATAACAGTTGTGTAAAATTGCTTCAATATCTTGTGTCTTGCAAATTGACTGCCACTTCATTCTTCAGGGGCCCTTCATTATCCCCCTACCCTCTTTCGTGGGGGCTTATCGAAGTGTTTACTTTAGGACCTCCTGTTCACACAATGCCTGCAACAATTAATAGTTGATATATAAACGGCAGTTAATATTTTCTTTACATTTATTATAAAAGATAATTTAAAAATTGGTCATGTAAGAATCGGATTCAAGAATGGGAAATTTGAATGAAATGCGTTGTAAAGTGGGTGACACTATCGGGCTCTATACCGCTTTTTTTTCCTCAACATAACTATTCATATCCTTTTGGATGGTATATGTTTGGCATTGGAACGCTGACTGATGAGAAGAGTATTATTTCATAATTGGATGACACACCAGATTTCTTTCCAGTTCCAATCATTTTAGCAAATGATTTGCGAGCGTCCCTGAGGAAATTAAGTTCTTTGGATCCAGAATTTCTACGCAAATCAAAATTTTTAAGTCTCTGGTCAACTTTCCCTTTCTACTCCTGTTCTGCAACAACTCTAGGCCAGAAAAAGAAAACTAATGCATATAAACCTAAGCTTTCCGACTTTTTTGATGGAATTGCGATTCCTTTGTTTGAAACTTTGTCACTGATGTGTGAAAGTTTAGTGACGTTGAAAAGTCATATCCTCCTTCATCTTTTAAGAAACGCGTTCTTTTTTATGAAAATTTTTCATATTGTCAGATCAATTAGGATGATGTGCAGATAAAGAGACTGAATAAGTAGGAATACTCAAATTATCAAATATTGTAGCTGGGTAAGGTTTTGCGACTTGTTCATATTTGTTGGCCCAATCTTGTTTATTTGTAAAGTGTAAGCGGTTCTCGTAATGAAGAAAACCCATTTTAAAATATTGCTTGTGGCGTAGCATGGCCCACAATTGAATTACTCAGTGTAGAATTAAGGGTTCATACTGGTTGTTAAAAAAGCACAGATCAGATGATGGGGGAGGGAGAGGGTTTCAACTCCCTGACTTACCCCTGGTTCTTCCCCTAATTTACATTTTTGGCTCCTACAGAACCCTTTTTAGCGTGACCTTTAATTGTAGCATTCCAGATTCTTTTATTTGATGGAAACTCTTGGAAATAATATGGATATACTTATTTTGTGATGCAGAGTAAGACCTACAGAATATGATCAACTGACCCTTCATTCATGTGATATTTTGTTTGCTTTCTGTGAGAGTACGAGATTGTTGAAACTTAGAAAACTTGTTAGCCAGTCTATCGGAGACAGTACCAGTAGTCAAAAATATTCCCAGAGAATGTGCTGTTCCATATGAAAACCTAATGAGTGTGTTGGAAGTTTGTTTTAAAGATAACACATTTGAAATTTTGATCTTCCATCGTAAAACGAAGAAAAATTAAGATATGCAGTAGAGATGATGGCAAGATCATTATCTATTATTAAAAAGGCTAGAGATGCCAAATTTTAAATGTGATAATGATTTCCGAACAAAATTATTGAGACTGTCGGTTGAAAAAAACTACAGTGCCAGACTTCAGTCGTTTTCTTTTTCTTCTAAAACTATGAAAATATTTCTCAATTCCTGTCTGAGTTTACATTCATTCTTATTATATCCTTCTCGTCAGGGAAACAAGTTATGACAAATGTTCTGTATTATGTCGAGAATCAACGCAAGTACCTTCTGGGCAAAGAAACTGGCAATAAAAACATTTTGGTAAGTTTTGATTACGTTCATACTTTTAAAAATAGTTGTAGAAAAGCCCTAACGCTAAACTCTAACCCAGCTCTTTCCCAAACCCCAACCCCAACGCCAAACCCATCCCCAAGTACCAACACAAAACTCGAACCTTACCGCAACTAGAACCCCATCCACAACCCCAACCCCGACCCCCACCCCAACCCCAACACCAAACAAAAAAGACAAACCCCAGACCCACACCTCACCAAAACCCAAGCAAAAACCCCAGACCCAAACCTCACCAAACTCCTTACTCCACGTTCAACCACAACTCAAACTCGAACCTAAACCCATACTTAAGCCTAAGCCCCAACCTCAACCCCTAACCCTAACCTTAACCACAACTCAAACCTTAGCCCCAACACCAACATTAAGTCCTAACCTAACTCAATTCCATACCTAAACCACAACCCAAACCCAAACTCAAACCCAGAAACCAACACCAGAAAGCCAAAATCTAACCCTAACCCTAACCCTAACCCAATCCACAACCCCAACTCAAAAAAATCCAAAACCTCAGCCACAACCCCTCCTCAATCCCCAGCCTCAACTTTAATTCTAACTCAAATCTAAACGAAACCCAAAACATAAATACAACACCAACACGAATCCCAACCCTTCATCCTAACGCCAAACATAACCCTAAAATAACCCAAACCCCAACACCAACCCAAAAGCTAGCCCTAACCCCAATTCCAATTCCAACTTCGATCCCAATTCCAACACCAACCCTATCACGAACCCAGGCTTCATACCGCAAACCCAACCTTAAACCGAACCCTCAGCCCCACACCACATCAAACCCTAGCCTCACCCCAACCCTGACCATAAACCACAACCAAAACCACAACTAAAACCCGAACAACCATAATCCCAAATAAAGCCCCAACTCCAAACCCCACCCCCGCTCGAACCAAACCCGATTGAAATTCCCATCCCAACCTCAGCTTCAATGCAAACCAACCAAGCCCAAGCCCAAGCCCAAGCCCAAGCCCAAGCCCAACCCCTAACCCTACTCCCAACAACAACGACAACACCAACACAAACCTCGATCCTTAAACTAACCCCAAGCCCAGCCCCAAATAAAAGCTTAACCCTAAGACCTACTCGAGCTTCAATCCCAAATAAGACCCCAACACAAAAACCAACTGAAGCCCAGCCCTAATTTAACCCCACCCTAACCCCAACACCAAACAAAACGAAAAGCTGAATCACAACCACAAGTTCAAACACTTCCCCTAAACCCAGCCCGAGCCCAACCACAAATAAAAGCTAAACCCCAAACCAACCCAAACACCAACCCTAGACAAACCCCCATACCAACACCAACCTCAGCCCTGACCCTAACCCAACTCCACCCTAAACCTAACCTTAACCACAACGAAAACCCCAGCCCCATCCACAACCCAAGCTCAAACACAAACCATAACCCCAACCCAATACCACCTCAGCCTAAACCGAAACCCTAAGCAAAATACCAACCTAAACCCAAACCCCATCTCAAATCCCAACTCCAACCAAAACCGTAATACTAACCTCATTGACAACCACAATCCCCAATGAAACCCCTAATCCTTACGCTAATTTTGACTCTAAGCAGCCCTAAGCTAACCTAAAGCAACTCTAAAAGCAACCCGAACCTTACTTGCTTACCCCAACTCAAACTCCGAGCCAACCGCAAACCCTAACTACAACAAACTCAACCCCAACCCCAACAGTAACCAAAGCAGGAAACATCTTCAAAGAAAAGTTCATCCCAGTCTTCGATTCCTACCCTTTCCCTAAACTCAACACTAAACTTAACCCTAACCCATACACCAACTCAACCCCTACTCGAGACCAATGCTTAGCTCCAACCCCAGCCAAGGAAACAACTCAAACACCAACCCAAACTTAATCCTCAACAAAGTATCCGACTTGCACCACACTTACAACCTCAACCAAAGCCCAACTTCAACTCTAACCTGGCACAAAGGAAAGCCTCAACCCCAAACCACAACCCCAACTCAAACCCCAACTCAAATCCCAACCCTTACCCCAACACAAACACCAACACAAACCACAACCTTAAAAACACCCCAAAACCTAATCCAAACCAGATCTCAAACCCCAGCCTGAACCCCAACCACAAGGCCCACTCAGCTCCAATCTGAAGCACAAACAAAAATCCAATCCCAACCCTTGGCCCCACCCAAGCTCTGACACGAACCTCAACCTAAACCCCATTCCCAACCAAAACATCAGCACAAAGGATAGCCTCAAGCCCAAACATAGGCACAACCCCAACTCAACCCCCAACCTTTACCCCAACACTATCCACAACCTCAAACCCACCCCGATCCCAACCCCAACTGAAACCCAAATCCCAACTTTTACCCCAACCACCTCAACCCCAACCTAACTCTGACCCTAAGCACAAACCAAATTCAAACCCTACCCTAACCTTAAACCCAAAACCTTAATCCCAGAAGGCTACACCAAAAACATTAAGCAATCAATTTTAAACCCATAAACCCAAACCCCCAAACCCAAAACTGAAACCCAAAACCCAAAACCTGAAACCAAAAACCCAAAACCCTAAACCAAAAACCCAAAACCCTAAACCAAAAACCCAAAACCCTAAACCAAAAACCCAAAACCCTAAACCAAAAACCCAAAACCCTAAACCAAAAACCCTAAACCAAAACCCTAAACCAAAACCCAAGAAAAAACCCTAAACCCTAACCTTAAACCCAAAACCCAAAGCCCAGAATGCTACACCAAAAACCTTAAACCATCAACCCTAAACTAATAAACCCAAACCCCCAAACCCAAAACTGAAAGCCAAAACCCGAAGCTCCAAAACCCAAAACCCTAAACTAAAACCCTAAACCTAAAACCCAAAACCCAGAACCCCAAGCCAAAACCCTAAACCAAAACCCAAGAAAAAACCTTAAACCCTAAACCTTACACCCAAAACCCTAAACCCAGAAGGCTGAACCAAAAACCTTAAACCATCAACCCTGAACCCATAAACCCAAACCCCGAAACCCGAAACCCGAAACCCGAAACCCGAAACCCGAAACCCGAAACCCGAAACCCAAAATCCGAAACCTAAAATCCAAAACCCAAAGCCCAACACCCAAAACCCAAAATCCTAAACCCTAAAGCAAAACCCTAAACCCAAGACCCAAAAAACCCCCTAAACCCTAAACCAAAACCTTACACCTAAAACCCTAAACCGAAACACTCAACCCAAAACCCAAAGCATAAAACCCAAGACCCTAAACCAAAATCCTACAACCTAAACAAAAAACCCTAAACCAAAATCCTACAACCTAGACAAAAAACCCTTATCCAAAACCCAACTCAAAACCCTAAACAAAAACCCAAGACCCAAGACCCTAAACCATGAACCCAAAACCCTAAAACAAAACCCAACATCCAAACCCTTGACACACAACCCTAAACTCAGAAGCCTCCCCAAAAACCTTGAACCTTAAACGTTAAACACTCAACCCTGTAAAAAAAAACCCCAAAACGCTAAACCCTACACCCAAAACCCTAAACCTAAGACCCAAAACGCTAAACCCTACACCCAAAACCCATGACCAAAACCCTTAACCTGAAACCCAAAACCGTAAACTCTTGACCCAAAACCCAACTCCCGAAACTCTAAACCTAAAACTGAAAAGCCAAAACCATAAACCCTAAACCAAAATCCTCGACCCAAAACCCAAAAGCCAACACCCAAAACCTCAACCCTAAGCCCAAAACCTAAAACCCTGGGCAAAAACCCTAAGCAAACCCTAAAACAAACCCAACATCTAAACCCTTAACACACAACCCTTAACTAAAACCCTAAACCCAGAAGCTTCCACCGGAAACCCTAAACCTTAAACATTAAACACTCAACCCCATACAACAAAACCCCAAAACCCAAAACGCTAAACCCTACATCGAAGACCCTAAACTAAAACCCTTACACTAAAACTCAAAACGCGAAACCCTATACCCAAAACCCATGACCAAAACCCTTAACCTGAAACCCAACTCCCAAAACCCTAAACAAACCCAAAACTGAAACCCGAAACCCGAAACCCAAAACCCAAAATCCAAAACCCAAAACCCAAAATCCAAAACCCAAAACCCAAAACCCAAAACCCAAAACCCAACCAAAACCCAAAACCCAAAACCCAAAAAACCCCTGAAACCCGAAAACCCAAAACCCAAAACCAAAACCAAAACCCAAAATCCCAAAACCCAAAACCCCCCAAACCCCAAAACCCGAAACCCAAACCCCAAAACACCCAAAACCCAAAACCCAAAATCCAAACCCAAAACCCAAACCCAAACCCAAAAACCCAAAACCCCAAACCCAAAACCAAAACCCAAAACCCCAACCCACCAACCCAAAACCCAAAACCCAAAACCCAAAACCCAAAACCCAGACCCAAAACCCAAAACCCAAAACCCAAAACCCAAAACCCAAAACCCCAAAACCCAAAACCCAAAACCCTAAATCCTAAAGCAAAAAAACTAACCCCAGACAAAAAAAACCCCTAAACCCTAAAACACTAGAACCAAAAACCCTACACCTAAAACCCTAAATGACGCTTAAACCTGAACACTCAACCCAACCCTAACCCTAACCCTAACCCTATCCATAACCCTAAGCCAAAACGCCAACCTACATCCAAAACCCTAAAACCCCAAAACCTTAAACCTAAACCTACACCCAAAAACCCTAAACCTAAAACCCAAAACCCAACTCCCAAAACCCTAAACCAAAACCCAAGACCCAAAACCCTAAGCAAAACCCTAAACCTAAAACCAAAACTCCTCTACAAAAGCCTTAAACTCAAAACCAAAAAACCCTAACCAAAACCCTAAACCTACATCAAAACCCAAGCCTAACCCTAACCCTAAACCTTAAACCCAAAACCCCAATCCAAACCTAAATTCAAAAGCTTTCACCCCTAAACTTAAAAACCTAAACCCGACTCAACACCCAACACCCTAAGACCTACACCCAACACATTAAAACCCTACACTAACATCCTAAAACCGAACTAAGAAAAAAAACCCTAAACCCTACGACCAAAACCCATAGGCCAAGGCCCAAAACCGTAAGCCCTTACTCCAAACCCCTAGACCAAAAACCCCAAACCCAATAGCCCTAAACCCAACACCTGTTCCAATACCTTCAACCATTAACCAAAACCCTTAACCCTTAACCAAAACCATTAAACCCTAAACCCAAAACCCTGAACCCAAAACCCAAATCCCTAAATCCTAAAGCAAAACCCTAAACCCCAGACTCAGAAAAACCCCTAAACCCTAAACACTAAACCAAAACCCTACACCTAAAACCCTAACTGAAACACTCAACCCCACACTCAACCCCAAACCCTAACTCTAACCCTAACCCTATCCATAACCTAAGCAAAACGCTAGACCCTACATCCAGAACCCTAAAACCCCAAAACCCTAAACCTAAAACCTAAACGCTAAACCCCTACCCCAAAACCCTAACCTAAACCCTAAACCTAAAAACCTAAAACCAAACTCCCAAAACCCTAAACCAAAACCAAGACACAAAAACCCTAAAACCTATGCCCAAAACCCTAAGCAAAACCCTAAACCCTAAAACCAAAACTCTCTAAAAAGCCTTAACCCAAAACCAAAAAAAACCTAAACCAAAACCCTAAACCCTACACCAAAAACCCAAGCCTAACCTAACCCTAAAATTTAAACCCAAAAACCTCAAATTCAAAAGCTTTCAACCCTAAACTCAAACCTAAACCTAAACCCGACTCAACACCCAATCCCTTAGACCTACACCCAACACATTAAAACCTACACTAACACCCTAAAACCTACACTCAAAACCCTAAACCTCAAGACCAAAACCCTAGGCCAAAGCCCAAAACCGTAAGCCCTTACTCCAAACCCCTAGACCAAAAACCCTAAGCCCTAAACCCAACACCTGTTCCAATACCTTCAACCCTTAACCCAAAACCCCTAACCCAAAACCCTTAATCAAACCTTTAAACCCTAAACCCAAAACCCCAAAACCCCAAAACCCCCACCTTAAACCAAAACCCCATACCCTAAAAAAAACTGAAAACCCTTAATCAAAACCCAAGACCCAAAACCCTAAGCCCTAAGCCCTAAACCCTAAACCCTAAACCCTAAACTCAAAACCCAGGATTCTAAAGCCTAAACAAAAAACCCAAATCCATAAACCCTACACCCTAAACCAAAACCTTAAACCCAAAATCCAAAACCGGAAACCCTAAACCAAAACCCTAATCCTTGAACCTGAAACCTAAACCCAAAAGGAGAAACCCTGAAACAAAACCTTAAACCCTAGCCAAAACCCAAGAACCACATCCCAAAACCCTAAACCCTATATCCAAAACTCTAAAGCAGAACCCTAAACCCAAAACCCTAAACCAAAACCCAAGACCCAAAACCCTAAACCCTAAATCCAAAACCCTAAAACAAAACCCACAAACCTAAGCCCTTAACCCAAAACTCTAAACCAAAACCTTAAATCCAGAGGCTTACACCAAAAACCATGCACACCGACACCCGAAAAACTAAGCCCTCGACCCTAAACCCTAAACCCAAAGCATTAAACCCTACACCCTACAGCACAAACCCTCAACCTCAAAGCCAAAAACCCTTAACCCAAACCCCTAAACCCAAATCCCAAAACCCTAACCAGAGACCCTAAACTAAAACCCAATACGCAACACCCTAAAACCTACAGCCAAAACCCAAAACCTACAGCCAAAACCCAAAACTCTAAACCCTAAACCCTAAGCAAAAACCCTACTCCAAAACCTTTAACCGAAAACCCTAAACCCACGACCCAAATTCCTAAACCAGTAACCCAACACCAAAAACCCAAAACCCAATAACCAAACCTTAAACCAAAACACTAAACCCAAGATCCTTAATCGAAAACCCAAAACGAAAACCTAAGATCTCAAACCCTCAACCGTAGACCCTAAATCCAAAACCCTAGTACAAAACCCAAACCTCTAAACCCTTAACCCAAAACCCTAAACCAAAACCTTAAGACCAAAAGCCTACACCCAAAACGTAAGACCCTCAACCCTAAACCTATAACACCAAACCCCAAAACCCAAACCCGAAACTCAAAACCCAAACCCAAACCTAAAGCCCTAAACCCAAAACTCTTAACCAAAACCCTAAACCTTAAACCCAAAACCTTAAACCCAAAACCCAAACCCAAAGCCGTAAACTCTAAACCCAAAACCAAAACCTTAAACCTTAAACCCCAAACCCAAAACCCAAAACCTAAAACTCTAAGCCACCAACACCCCAAACTCAAAACCCTAAGCCAAATCCCAAAACCCTAAACCCCAAACCCTAGACCAAATCCCAGAATCCTAAATCCCAAACCCTAAGCCGAATTCCAAAACCCTAAATCCCTAACCCTAAGCCAAATCCCGAAACCCTAAACCCAAAGCCAAATCCCAAAGCACTAAACCCAAAACCCAAAGCCAAATCCCAAAACTCTCAAACCAAAACCCTAAGCCAAGTCTTAAAACCCTAAACCCCAAAAACTTAGCCAAATCCCAAAACCCTACGCCAAATCCAAAAAC